>NW_024868377.1:82665-118341 GCF_013358625.1 Macadamia integrifolia | reverse complement strand
CCATGGTTTGAAAAATATTTGATTATGTTAGAACAAACACTAAAGAAAAACGAAGAAAAACAAAACAGATTCACGCAAGACACAGAGATTTGATGAGGTTCACACACTGATATGGTGTACGTCCTCAGGCGAAGAAGAAGAAGAAGATGATTCACTATGTTGGAAGCATGGTTGTCACAGTGCCAAGGCGAACCAAGGCACTGGAGGGCTGCCTAAGCACTTAGGTGACCTGCCTTAAGGCGAACAAGGCGATCAAGTGTTATTTTTTATTTTCACTCTATTCTAACATTATTTAGTATGCTACATATACCTTGTATCATAAAAAATCAACATTAAGCCACAACAAGTCATAAAAAATCAACATTAAGTCACGTCAAATCATCAAAGATCAACATTAAGTCATAAAAAATTAATATTTAGATAAATGCTCTTGTTCTATAATAAGTTTTATTGGTTAAATGTTTTTATTTTTACATGAGACTTTTTGTATTTTTTATTTTTTTTTATGAATAAAATAATTCATAAGCAAGCGAGAAGAATATACCAGGGAAAAGGGGGGAAGGGGAGGCCTAAGCCAACAAAGAAAAGAAAACCAGCCCAAAGGCCAGTGGGAACTAAGACAAGCCACAACTATCTAATGAACATGATACAAAATAGGGGGGAGAATCCAAAAGCATCCAAAAGATGGCAAGAAGCCATCAAGGGGGTGGATGAGGTCAACCTGAAGGTTCCAAGAGGTTATAATGTGGGAATTCTGGGGGGAGATGGTGACAGGGCGGGGATGAACGGGGCTTTAGAGGAAACATCAAAGTAGATAACTTTGCAAATCTTATCCGGAGATCTAGGTTTTGGGGTCCATCTACGGATGTTTCTCTCCATCCAAAGATGATTAGTAGTGGCACAAAAATCCAATTTCCCAATGATGTTACAAGTGGAAGGACCAGAGAAGGTCATATCAATCTAGATCCATTCTCTATCAAGAGGGAGAATGGATCTCGTAGCCGGCCAACATTTGGAAAGAACAGATTTCTAGATGAGGGAGAAGGGGTAGGAGACGAAGAGATGGGGGATATCCTCAACTCCACTGGGGTAGAGACAACAGGAGGGGTTGGCTGGGATGTTGCAATGAATGAGAAAGGGTTGGCTAGGGAGACAGTTTGATAAACAACGCCAAAGAGTGAAGCTATGGCGGGGGATGTGGCATTTAAACCAGACCATCTTGTGCCAAGGAACGACCGGAGACCTGATGCAGATGAAAGACCAAGTAGAGGCAGAGGAGAAGGAGCCATTGGAGGAGGGGAGCCAAATACACACATCTTCTCTTCCTCTATGGCCGGGGGGGAGAGAGGAGGGAGGGAGTTCCAGAGGTCCAGAAGATGGGTGGAGGAGACTGGGGGGACCAGCCGGCGGGGGAGAGAATAAAGGAAACAAGAGCATTGGAAAGGAGGCCAGAAGAGTAGATGACTCTAGGAGAGACGAGGCGGGATAAGATGCCCGAAGGATGCCAGGGGTCGTTCCAGAGGGAAATTGATTGCCCATTTCGATGGCGTATGAGAAGGTCGGGAGGGCAATGGGCCTATGGGTAAGAATCTTCCTCAAGATCCAAGAGGCATTTGAAGTGAGAGGCAGTCTAGATGGAATTGTGCTTGAGAGGACCAGAGAGGATCCAATCAACCCAGATGCTTTTAGGAGCCGGTGCTTTGTTGGCTTTATGAGACAGAATGGCAGAAATGATTTCCTCCTTGGAATGGTTTGAAGGAAAGGGAGGAACTCATCGGGGACAAACTTGTTAAGGAGATTAGAGGGGATGGGCGGAGGGGAGGAAGGGAAAGGGGAAGGACAAAGGAGTCTTTGGAAGTGGGAGGCGGCTTCAGCCTTGATGAGATACGGGGAAAAAAGCTCACTTCCGTCAAGAGAGACCAGCTTGGGAATGGAATTGGCATTGTTTTTGGCTTTGAGGGATCGATGGAAATAAGCTGAGTTAGAATCCCCTAATTCAAGCCATTTGATGCGGGCTTTCTGAAGGAGGAAGCTTTCTTCTTGGCCAGAAGCAAGGATAAGTCAAAAGCAACTTTTTCTTCCTCAACCAAGAGGGGGTTGAGGAGGTCAAGCTGAAGTCTGGATTGGATGGAGAGAAGCTTGTCCCTACCAGAGGAAACACGAGAGGAGATGTTCCCGAAGGTGGAGGAGTTCCATAGCTTTAAGGCAACTTTCACATTCTTAAGCTTTTTGGCAAAAGCAAGAAGTGGGGAAAGGGAGCAGGGGGTGTGGGAATGCTCCAAGCAGTGTGGGCAAGGGATTGAAAATCAGAGTGAGAGGTCCACATATCAAAGAATTTGAAAGGTTTTGGACCAAAAGGAGCAAAAGGTAAGGACATGGATAGAGATGGGACTATGATTAGAAATCCCAGGGAGGCCAAAGCTGGCATGGGAAGAAGGGAAGGCGTTGAGCCAGGCTTCATTTACGAGGGCCCCGTCGAGCTTACAGGTAATGCGAAGATTTCCAGGTCTTTTGTTATGCCAAGTGAGCTTAATCCTAGACCATTTAAGATCAGTTAGATTGAGGTCTTCATTGCAAACATTAAAAGCGTCAACAACTTGAGTATCAATGGGATTGCCCCCTTGCTTCTTATGGCTAAAGCGGATGACGTTGAAGTCTCCACCAATACCCTAGGGTCTGGATCCTAAGGAAGTGGCAAGGGAAAGGAGGTCGGACCAAAGGGGGATTCTAAGAGAAACTCGGCTATGGGCGTACACAATCGAGAGGAATCAGATGAAGGGGCCAGAATGGTGGGAGATAGAGATTTGAATGATTTGAGTAGAGGAGGATAACTAAGAGATAGTAAGGTAGGAGGGATCCCAGAGAATCCAAATCCTCCCATTAGGGCTGTGGAGGTAGTTGGATTCCTAGGACCAGGAGGGAGCTATAGCTGAAGCTAATCTATTGGCATTAGATTCTGGAACGCGAGTTTCCAAATGACAACATAAATTTGATTTAGAGGATTGAATGCTCAACCGAATTTCAGCTTGCTTAGCTGAGGAATTGAGACCTCGAACATTCCAGATGATCCACGGAATCATTGGGAACCAGAAAGGTTGGGCACCAGATGCTTGGATCGACCACCAAGGGTAGTGGGAATGGTGTGGCCAATGGTGGAAGGGGGTCGGTGGCTATAACCAATGATAGGGGAGGCATTTGGGGTGGATGTGGAAGAGGATCTGGTGGTAATGATGGAGGTTTTGTGGTTAGGCTTGGGTGTTGTGGTGCTATGGTGCTGAAATTGATTTTTGTATTAGGTATAGCACAAAACCAGCTTTCCAACAAGTCTAAGATTACTTGAATCTGAGTTGTAATAACCAGTTTATGTTCCAGTTAAACTTATTTTAAAGTGCGCGAATGCTGTTAAAATTGCTTGAATGAAAATAATTTTAAAGACATGAAAACAAAAGATTATATTACCAGCGTTTTGATTTTTAGCAATGTTTTACCATGATAAGATTTATAAAATTTTCAGAATTGAGAAAAACCCCAACATTTGAAAGTTAAAAATCACCCCTACAACCAAAAATCCAATTATTGTTGTTGGACTTGGGGGATGACTTTTTATCCTTTTGGAATTTTATTTTTAAATTATTTTTATTGGATTCAAATAAGGGATATTTTCTTATTTATGAATAATATCTTAAGTAATTAAATGATATTTGGCATAAATATGTCCAAATATGTAAGGCGACAGTCACCTAGGACCCAGACAAACCGCTTGACAAACTATGGTTGGAAGAAAGGTTATAGTGGAGATCTCTCACGAACACCCAAATCATAGCAAGAAAGTCTCGCCCATAAACCCTAACATGAAAATCCCCAAATCTCACTCACTTACATAACAAGACAATAGCACAAATATATACTCCTTCACGTCGGTTGATTTATTGGGTCATGGTCAGTTGGGTAGTACCATCGGCCTATCGGCCCAAGCCCTCTGCTACCATCACAGACCTAAAAAAAAATCCCATTTGGGTCGCCACCAAAATATGTAGTAGTGGGGAGACCTTCGAAACGTGGCAAGAATTCGAGACAAACATAACAGATTATGTGCTTGGTCTTTCATCTTTGTTTTATTCCTCCTGTTTCCTAAGGCTGATAGATGCATATTTTGAAATCTCATCAACAGATGAGTTATCAGTGATTGATTGAGATATGAAAAACATAAAAAAAGAATGCTGACCTAAATGAATGAAAAGGCGAGAGCAATTTGTTCTCACTTATGCAATAATGGCCAAGTTTCTGGTTCCTGTCATGCAATATCAATTTGGTGTTGTCATGAAGTCAAACATGTCAGGTTTGTGAATCTTTGAATGTAAGTTCATCCAATTTTTTTTTTTTTTTTTTTCCTTTTTGAATGTTATGATACAGGGATTTGGGTAATAAAATCTGCCATCTAGGTGAAATATCTAACATAGCATACGTAATTATGTAGGATTCCCATGCAACCAATTTGAGGATCTAGATATGTTCATTTCCATTTTCAAACGCTGAAATTTTTTTTTCTAGAAAACTATGCAGTTATGATCCTGCAACATCACATTAAGAATTCCAAAATGTAAATAATGTACTAAAAGTATACAATGAATGAGGTTAGATGCGTATGGACAACAGGACAGGGAACAGTAATTGTCAATTGTTATGCTGTAAGTAATGGGTATGTGTGCCTTCCAAAAGAATAGGAAAAAAAGAAGGATATGGATGTGGAGGATCCAACAAGTCCCACACCATATGGGCATACCAATGTCATGTCATGTCCGGCACTGGTATTTTCGGTCAATGAAGGGTCTAGGTATTATACCAATTAATATACAATCTGGCTAGGATCCACATTGATAGCTGGAAAGTGAACACTCTGACATGATGTTCTTTGTACTATCTTGTGCTAACCTTTTTTTTATTTTTTTTGCATGTGAATGGCTTTCTCCCTTTAAACCAATGAATGACTTTTTTACCATAACCAACATTGAATTAGTTGTTAATTCTGGCTCTATTTGTTTCTGTTGTAAGCTTTATTGAAAATCTTTTATTTCATTTATTGATTCAAAAGATGCTTGTGTTCAATTGTCCAGTATTCATTTCCACCGTCATGTGTTGGAGAGGTTGGGCGCATAGGAGCACCTAGTAGAAGAGAAATAGGTCATGGAATGCTTGCCGAAAGAGCACTTGAACCTATTTTGCCTTCCGAAGAGGATTTCCCCTACACCATACGTGTGGAGAGTACCATTACTGAAAGCAATGGTTCATCAAGGTTAAATGTCATTTGAGTGAATCGAATGCTATTTTTGCTTAATTTCGAAGGTTTCTGAGAAAGTTAAAATTTTTCTAAACGCAAATTTCTCCCATTTTCAATGGTACATTTGGTCCTTTTTTTTTTTTTTTTACTCCAACTGATATTTGCTTCCTAACGGCCAAATTGATTTAACAGTATGGCATCTGTCTGTGGAGGTTGCCTAGCTTTACAGGATGCTGGCGTTCCCGTGAAGTGCTCTATTGCAGGGGTAGCAATGGGTATGGTTTTGGACACAAAAGAATTTGGGGGAGATGGTGCTCCACTTATTCTCTCTGACATTACTGGATCTGAAGATGCTTCTGGAGATATGGATTTTAAGGTTTGGGCTTACAAACTCAATTTATCTTATTTGCCTTGGTTCATTACTCAGGTTTGGCTTCATGTAATCGTGTCCCATCACTGCACTCTTGGTTAATGTTGTCTGATTTTAGCTCTTAAGAACTTCTCTTTGCCCCATTGCAATCCATGTCATTTTCAGCCTTTTTTCCTTGCGTAAAGAGGATTTGCATGTCCGAAGAGTTCAAAGCAAATATTACAAAATAATGCACCACAGTTGGGCCCTTCTTCTTCTGTGTCTTGTCTTGTCTTTTTTTCCTTTTGTCTTTCTTCCTTTTTCACTATGTTTTCTTTTTGCTGCCTATCCATAAATGAATAAAAGGATTTCCCTTACAGTTTGTAGTTTGTCACTTTCCTTTGAATCTTATGTTCCTTTTGCATTGCCAAACCATCTGAATTGATGCATCCTAATGTAGAAGTAGATCACATAAGGCAACTACTCCCAATGTATTACAACCCCAAACCCAAATCAGATATGACTCTTTAATTAGCTTGACAAAGTACAGCAGTAGGAGTAGCAAATCACCAGGAATAGACCTCAAAGAATATGTAAAATAACCAAGGAACAATTCAGAAGGAAGAATCACAATCAAGAGCCCGGGAGAGAGAAGCCTGCGGCTAGGGGTTTTAGGGGGATACCTCCGGCTGGAGTTAGAATGCTCAGATGGGACCCAAACTTGGGTTGATGGTTGACCCTAGGGTATAAAAGAAAACCTCCAAAGATGATTGGATTCTGTCGGCTGGTGTAGAAGATATGCAGTTTCTTGAATTCAGACCTTGGAGAGAAACAGAGGGAAACTTTAAGAACTGCAGCCGACAACTTCAATTGGCCTCCAAGTGTGGATCGAGTGGTCCACTTGGAGAGTAGAACAGAACCCTAAAAGGGTTGGCTGGGCAGAGCTCACAGTTGAGAGATGAGAGAGAACGATTGGACTGCATGAACACTACTTTACTGCTGGTCGATTCTGGTTCTAATAAGCCTCAGCAGATCTGATACTCTTTGGTCAATGATCACAGCAACAATGAATAATAACAGAAAATAAAGTAGAGAAAGAAGAAAGTAACCAAGAGAATCGTGGGTGGGATTGGCTATCTCGGCCCGGGCATCTCACCTACAGCTATCTCGGCTGTTTAGAAGCAATTGACTGCAATTCTTTGTTTTTCAATTCTGAATTTCTGGGTACAGGAGCTCCTCTTTAAATAGAGAGCAGAAGTTACAATAAAAGCAGTCATACTCTGACTAGGAGTTGTACTCCTACGAGGACTAACATTAGAAACATAGTCAAACTAGGTAAGTAACTAGCTACTAACTAATAGCCACTTATGGGCCTTATTACATAAATCGATGGGCCCAATGGGCCTTTATTAACTAATGACTGAATTAAATTAAACACTCAAGTGGATTGATGGCCCTACTTGGGCTGGGCTTTCTTCCTGCGATACCTCAGCCCATAGTGGGAATCTACATCACATCCCCCTTTTTTTTTTTAATTCAACTCAGAGACAGAAAATTTATATTCATTTGTCTGTAAAATGATAGCTGCAATTGATAAAATATCCATCAGGCCCAAAAAAATCGAAACCATATCATCTGTACTTCAGGTAGCAACACAAGAAATGCCAAAATACATCAATTATAAAGCCAGAAGAACCATCTGGAAGCAAAACAGATGCTATAACCCCAATAAAATCCTTAAGACACCAAAATCCAATCAATCTGGTATCGCTCAATATCAGCACAAATTCTGCAATAAAATCTGGAGTTGTCTACAAACTGCTTTCTGAGGCTGTCTTTTTACATACCACCACACCATTGTGTATGGTTATAAAGTCCAGTTAACTTCCTTTGTTACCAGGACTCTGGGGCCACTGAATACATCATAACCTATCCCCATTCTTGGGCCAAATCATATTGCTTTCTAGTCTACGAAATGGATCCATACCTCTTCTTCCTATTCGTTCCACTCCTCCATCTTATATTCCCATCTTTGCTACATTTTCTTGTGTAGATATTGTTTGTTTAGATCGCCATTCAGCTGCATCAAGATTCAGGAATGAACTTCTAATCTGATAATTGGTTGGTGCATTAATTCATTCTTATCTATAATAGAAAGTTGTAATGTTGTTCTGAGTTTGAGATGTTCAATGAGCAGGTCGCTGGAGATGAGAATGGTATAACTGCATTTCAGATGGACATAAAGGTTATTCATGATCTAGAACTTGCTTGATTTCTTCTGCTTTCATATATACAGACTGGTTGATGATTTCATTTGATAGAGCCCAGAAAAGTTCCCCTTGTGTTTGTTTATTGACATTGTGGCTTTTAACTGTTACCTGTGCACGCTATCTCATTTCAGGTGGGAGGAATTACACTACCCATTATGAAAGAAGCACTTCTGCAAGCAAAAGACGGGCGAAAGCATATTATAGGTATAATCTCTAGTATTTGCATATTGAATCGACTCTACATTGTGCAATATCAGTGTTAATGAAATGGTCAACTTGTTTTACTTGCCAGGCATAAGGTTTAGAACTGGTTAGTTGAAACTTTGAAGACCTTGAAAGTGTTAGTGCTCTTAAAAGGATTTAATAAATTAATTGTGATTTGAAGATTAATAATTTTCAAAAGCATGTGCCGGGATACGTGATTTATGAATAATGTATGGGGGGGGGGTCACCATCAAGGTTTAAAGTATCAGTATAACAGGTATCCTATCGGAAAGGTGGTTTTAGGAGACGTATTGTATCGTATCGTATCGGAGAGACGCAATATATGCTAAAAATATGCATGGAGATGGTCAAAAAATGCATGGAAATGCTTAGGATACATGCAATATACAATTTCGAAGCATAAAGTACAACGAGAGAAGAAGGGAGATGGAGAGGAAGAAGATGAAGACAAGGAGGAAAGAAAGAGGTTGCGGTAGAACTTGTTGGGAGAGAATTCACTTCTCTCCCCTTTGTTGATTCCCTTTGTTTAGTAAAGAGAAATTACGTCCTGACACCCCATGCTAATATAAGATAGCCAAGGAGGTAAAAGGTAAAAGGAAAAAACACATTACAGCATATTATAAGTTTACAGCAGAATGGGCATGTGCCTAAAGTACCTTTATCAACTCTTTAGCACTGAAGACTTCCTGTATTAGTTGAAGGTCCATACTTCAATTCTGCTTGTCTTTTGCTGAGGTTTTATGGATATAAATTCCCTTGAATAATAGTTAACGCTGCACATTTGCTAAGTTTAACAACATGAACAGTATATTCCAAAATGTTCATGATGGCTTATAGCACCCTAAGTGTTTAGCTGATGTTCCACCTTTCTATTTTATTTTAGATCGAAGGAGCTATGGGAATCTTTTCTGTATCAGCATTGCTTTTTTTCTTGGGGGGGGGGTGGAATAGGGGATTTGTGCGTGTGAAGTTTGAACTAAGCTCTTTTCAGTATTTAACAGAGGCTTCAATTACCAACCATGCTTCAGTGTAG
The DNA here is from genome assembly GCF_013358625.1 of Macadamia integrifolia. NCBI lineage: Eukaryota > Viridiplantae > Streptophyta > Magnoliopsida > Proteales > Proteaceae > Macadamia > Macadamia integrifolia. The sequence continues at coordinate 109,186 of NW_024868377.1, read as the reverse complement.
TTGTTTGCTTATTCGGCAGTCAGATATCAAATGTTATTCTGTGTTATTTGGTCTTTCGGTCATTTCACAGAGAACTTTTTTTCGCTTAATTCAGCTGAAATGTCGAAGTGCAATCCTCCTCCCTCTTGGAGGCTTTCCAAGTATGCTCCACTGATTCATGTTATGAAGGTATATTTGGTTGAACAATTGTTTAGCATCTGGACCAGTAATACCAAGACGAGAATTTGTATAAGGCTATCTGATTTGTTTGTAGGTCAAACCAGAAAAAATTCACATTATTATTGGCACTGGTGGAAAGAAAGTGAAAAGTATCATTGAGGAGACAGGGGTGGAAGCTATCGACACACAAGATGATGGAACGGTAAGTGGAAGTGGGACTTCTACTTTCACGAACATGTTCCATGCTTTATGTCATAATTTATTTATTTAGCATTGTTTTTCTGTTGCTTTTGCAGGTGAAAATTACTGCCAAGGACCTGTCCAGCTTAGAGAGGTCTAAAGCCATTATTAGCAATCTAACAATGGTCCCTTCTGTTGGTGATATCTATAGGTATTTTTTATTTTTATTTCTTGCCTGCTAGGATTGAATTCTTAGTATATAGGGAGTGTTTATACATCATCAAGATTTAGCATTCTGGTTTATGTGAGAAGCCATGGATGGACCTGAATGCAGATATATGCATGGCACATATAAATCATGCAAATTGGTAAAGATGGTTGTTTTATCATTTTACTTACTCAAACTAAGAGGTAGAAAGCTCTAAGTGATTATGCTACATTGAGTGATCAACAATGTTGGTCAGAGTTCATTTTGAAAATTTTGAAATTATATACAGGAATATAAAATTAAGCCAAAGTCATAAAAACCCTATAAAATTTTGAAATATCATGATGGTTAATTGTGTTTTTTTTTTTTGGGTATGTATGTGATTGGTAATCATGCCTATCAGGTGTAGAGCATAAGAAGAAAGTAATATAGTTGAAAGGGGAATGAGAGAAGAAAAGAAAAGGTTGAAATAGTAAATATTTCAAGATTTTGTTTAGTAGATACAATTCTTAATTATCAGTGTCATGCAGATTAATATATTTGGACTAATAAAACTGATTCTTTCTGTACTGGCCAATTCTAAAGGAACTTTGCATCCTTCTTAATAACATATTGGAAGGTTGAAAACACTCTACATTTTGCATGTGAAACTACTACCAGAATTCAGGGAGGTTAATACTTGTGTATGGTAGCACGGGAGGATTTTTTGTTTGAAAAGTTCTTGACATATGAGCTTCAGCTTGTAGTAAGGGGGATGGATTGTTATTTTTATTCAGGGCCTTTTGTGGCTGTAGCAATTGAAGAATATCAGTAAGATGTGTAAAAAATACATGAAGTCTTGCAAATAGTGATTGGATTGTCATTTCAACCCATCATTCTCTGAGGTTAATATAGCTCCTTGTTAGTCCAACCTTGGAAGTCAGCACGAAGATCATGATTCTTCATACTTTGACTAGTGGTTCAATGTTCCAACCAAGTGAATCAACATTTCTATTGTATGTACTCTGACACAACCTTTTTCTTCTTCAAGATTCTTATGACCTCATTATCGTATTTTGGAGAAAGGAGTAATTGTCACTCTGAACCTTTACTTCATAAAACAATAATATTTCTGGACTGAGCATTCTAACAGGAAACTAAATCTAGAAAGTGTGAGACTAGATAGCCCAATAGGAAGCCAGGCCCTATTTGCTAAGTATTTTCTGAAGTGGCTATCAACGTATCTTGAAAGGATAAAAAATGTGATACACATTCCAGCACACACTGATTTTTTTATTATTTATAAATGGTGGTTTTGTTCTCGTCTGACTTGTGCCTTCTTGCAATTTTGCCTGATCCAAAGGAAGTGCATGAGAGATTCTGTACCTCTCTGCCATGTCCCAAGTTCCTATAGGAGCTAGTGGGTGATACAAATTACTATACTCTTATTATATTCAGCCGATCACCTTTTGCATGGATCCTATTGTTTTTTGAGTACATTTATTTCTTTAGTATCATGTCCTATCATCCTTGTATTGCTAGGGTGTCGCCTGTAAACTACACGCTCTATCAACTCTCTGGATGCAGTGATAAGTAGACAAGGGCAAGTGAGAGTAATGAATATAGCCCAAAAAACGTAGGACTAGACTAGCATCTTAGAACATTGGATTCTTAATGGGGAAGAATCTAGAACTGAAAGATGCTATGAGGAGAAGAAGGATTAGTATTGCATGTATTCAAGAGACTAGATGGAAGGATAACAGAGCTAAGGTGTTAGACAACTTCAACTTTGGTATTCGGGAGATTTAAGTAATAGAAGTGTAGTGGGAATAGTAGTGGACAAAGATCTGATGAATGATGTAGTGGGTGTTAAAAGACTGGGGATAGGATTATATCCTTCAAATTGGTGTTGGAGAAAGAGATTGATGATATAATTAGCGCCTATGCACCAAAACTAGGATTGGATGAAAGTAGTAAGCTTTAATTTTGGGAACACATTGATAATTTAATGCAAGGTTTGGGTTAAGTTGAAAAGATTATTATATGAGTTGACCTGAAAGGACATGTTGGGACTGATCATAGAGGCTATGAAGGTGTGTATGGAGGCTATAGATTTAGGGAGAGGAATGAGGAGGGTACCACGATCTTAGACTTTGCGCAATCCTATGAATTTATCCATTGCTGATTCTTTGAAAAGAGAGAGGAGCATCTAGTTACCTACAAAAGTGGGCATCATACCAGCCCAATAGATTTCCTCTCTACTAGAAGGGCCGACAGATTATTGTATAAGGACTGTTAGGTCATATGTGGGGAGAGCCTTACCACTCAACATAGATTGGTGGTCTTGGATATGTGTTTAAATACATAGAAACGTAGGACAATGGAACCTATTTTCCGTAATATAAAGTGGTGGAGATCAAGGGAGATTCCCCACATATATTTACTGATAAAGTTGTCAGACAGGCTCGTTGTCTATTGGGGTCTCCCACTTTTTATCCTCCCCCCCCCCAATTGATGTGCTCCCCTTAGTTCCCATTTAGCTTTTTTTTTAGGTTGGGAATTTTCCCTTTTTGAGTTTTTTGGCCTTCCCCTTGGGTAAGGCTTTGGGATTGTGAACTCTTCCTCCCTATCTATTCTTTCCTTTGCTTGGTAGTGAATTTTTTTATTCATAAAGAAAGAGAGTAGTCAAACAAGGAAAGTGGGACTTTGAGGGAGACACTAATACGATGTGGAACATGATGACGGCATGTAATAAAATGGTTGCTAAAGAAGTTTTAGGGGAAGTGAAGGGTTTTCATCAGGCCCCTAGGGAGACTTGGTGGTGTGATGATGAGGTCTAGAGAATCATTAAGATTAAGAAATCTAGTTTTCAGACATGGCAAAGGACTAAAGAGGCTGTAAGTTCTTTTTTTTTTTTTTGATGAATAAATAATTCGTTACCAAGAAAAGAAGAATTTACAAGGGAAGGAGGGGAAGGGAGGCCTTAGCCAATAGAGGAAAGCCAAAGGCCAAAAGCCAATACGAAAGCAAACTAAAATAAATACAGAGCAAAATCACCAACAATGGCTAGCAAAAAAGGGGGGGTAGTAATGGGAGAGCCGAAGAGCCAGAATCTAGAAAGCCATCAAGTGGGGGAGATGAAGTCAACCAGGAGGTTCCAGGAGGCAACGGTGTGGGAGTTTCTGGGGGTGGTGAGGACTGGGCGGGTCTGAAGGGATGACACTTTAGACGTGACATCAAAGTAGATAACTTTCCAAATCTTATCTGGAGAACGTGATTTGGAAGTCCATCTACGAATGTTACGTTCCATCCAAAGGTGGTTAATAGTAGTGAAAAAGGCTAATTTGCTAATGGAGTCGCAGATAGAGGACCCAGAGAAAGTCATATCAATCTAGTTCCATTCTCTGTCAAAAGGGAGAATGGATCTTCTAGTTGGCCAACACTTGGATAGGACAACTTTCCAGATGAGGGAAGAAAGGGGGCAAGAGAAGAGGTGAGGGATGTCCTCTATACCCAGGGGATAGAGGCAGCAGGCAAGGTTGGCTGGGATGTGATGATGAATGAGAAAAGATTGAGTGGGTAGGCAATTTGACAGACAACGTCATAGAGTGAAGCTATGACGGGGAATGTGGCCTTTGAACCAAACCACCATGAACCACTGAACTACCGAGGAGGGGCTTCGAATAAAAGACTAGGCGGAGGCGGAAGAAAACGTTTTATTGGAGGAGTGGAGCCAGATACACTTGTCCTCCCTTCCTCTGTGGCCAGGGGGAAGGGGAGGGAGAGAGGACCACAGGTCTAGAAGGGGGTGGGAGAGGTGGGAGGGGACCAGCTAGTGGGGGAAAGGATAGAGGAGACTAAGGAATTAGAAGAAAGGCCTGAAGAGTAGATGACTCTGGGGGGGATGAGGTGAGAGAGGATGCTAGCAGGATGCCAGGGGTCCTTCCAGAGGGAGATAGACTGGCCATTACCAATCTTGAAGGAGATGGCAAAGAGGGCTAAGGGTCTATGCTCGAGAATCTTTTTCCAGATCTAGGAAGCATCTGTGTTGGAGGGAGCAGTCCAAAGGGAGTTAGATTAGAGTAGACCAGAGTACATCCAGTCAACCCAGATACTCTTATGCTTGGACACAATCTTCCAGATGAGCTTGAGGATCCCAACAGAATTGGTGGTTTTGATTCTTTTAATCCTAAGACCACTTTCAACTTTAGGAAGGCAAACCTTTTCCCAGCTTAGGGGTCTTAGGAATTTAGAGGAATCAGAGCCCTTCCAAAGAAAAGAACAAAGGAGACCCTTAAAGGATTTGATGACTGAAGCAGGGAGGGCAAAGGTACCAGACCAGTAAAGATACATGGACTGAAGGACCGATCTAATCAAGGTAAGGCGGCCAGAAAAAGAGATAAGCTTGCCTTTCCAGAGCTGGAGCCTTTTCCTAAGGTTATCCAATATGGGGGCACAGTGATGGGCAGAAAGCCTGGAGGATATAAAGGGAAGCGCCAAATATTTAACAGGTAAGGAGCCGAGCGGGATACCAGCAAGCTCAAAGAGTGTCTCAGACATCAGGGAAAACACTAGAAATGAAGATCTTGGATTTGAGGAGGTTAATGCTTAGCCTTGAGAAGGATTCAAAGGATTGGAGAGTGGACATGATGGTGGAGATAGAAAGAGGATCGGCCTTGGAAAAGATCATGTTGTCATCGGCGAATGCCAAGTGGGAGAGAAGAAGGGATTTGCATTTTGGGATGAGAGAAATAAGATGGAGGTCACTAACAGATTGAATGGAATGAGAGGACCTCTAAAAAGTGAAAAGTAGAGGAGAGAGGGGGCATCCTTGACGAATGCCACAGCCCGAGGGAAAGTACCTGGCTGGGCTCCCGTTCACCAGAACGGAGAAACGAGTGGAGGAGATGCAAACATGGATCCAATGGACAAACGATGGTAGGAAAGACATCTGGAGCAGCACATTAGAGATGAAATCCCAGAAAATGGTATCGAAGGCTTTGTGAATGTCAATCTCAAGGAGGGCTGTTGGGGCATGGGTCTTCTGGTCTAAACCACAGACTATCCCATAACCGAAAATGATGTTGTCAGAGATACTTCTACCCGCAATAAAGGCCGATTGATTGGGGTTAACGAGGGAGTCAATGACTTTCTGGATCCTATTGGCAAGGATTTTGACAATGAATTTGTAAAGGAGATTACAGAGAGAAATAGGTCTGTAGTCATTCATGGAAACCGCACCCTCTTTTTTGGGGATGAGACAGGAAGGTGTGGTTAATCCCCCCAATTTGGTTCGGGTTGTAGAAGAAGTTATGCACTGCAAAAATAAGTTCATTTCTTATGGTGCTCCAACAGGCAGAGAAGAAGCCCATACTGAAGCCATCAGAGCCCGGAGCTTTGCTGGATTTGTGCGTCCTTGCTGGGGCAAAAAGATCAGTCCCAGAGGAAGAGATAAGCATCGGGATGGAGTTGGCATTATTTCTAGCTTTGAGGGAGCAATGGAAATAAGTCGAGTTAGAATCACCCAATTCAAGCCCTTTGATTCGAGCTTTCTGACAGAGAAAGCTCTCTTCCTGATCGAGAAATTGGGAAAGGTCAGAAGCTGCAACTTTCTCTTCCTCAACAAGGATCAGGTTCAGAAGATCGTGTTGGAGCCTAGCTTGAATAGAGTGGAGCTTGTCCGGACCAGAGAGGACTCAAGAGGAGATGTTTCCAAAGGTGGAGGTGTTCCAGAGCTTTAGGGAAAATTTCACACTCTTGAGCCTATTGGCAAAAGCAATGAGGGGGGGGGGGATAAGGAATGAGGGGTGTGACTGTTCTAGGCATTATGGACAAGAGAATGGAATTCCGGGTGAGAGATCCACATGTCAAAGAACTTGAAAGGCTTAGGACCAAAGGAGCGGAATGGAAGGACATGGATTGAGATGGGGCTATGGTCAGGGATCCCAGGGAGGCCAAAGCTAGCGTGAGAAGAATGGAGGTAGTCGAGCCAGGCTTCATTAACGAGGCCCCTATTAAGCTTACAAGCAACCCAGTGATTACCGACTCTTCTTTTGTGACAAGTGAGCTTAGTACCTGACCATCTGAGGTCAGTGAGATTAAGATCATCAATGCAATCATTAAAAGAATCCACAACCTGAGAATCGATGGGGTTATCCCCTGTTTTGCATGATTGAACTGGATAACATTGAAGTCTCCAGCAATGCCCCAAGATCTGGGACCAACAGTGTTAGAGAAGGAAAGAAGATCATCCCATAGGGGAAGACGGAGAGAGGCCCTGTTGTGGGCATAAATGATAGAGAGAATGCAAATGAATGGGCCAGAGTGGTGAGAAATAGAGATGTTGATAGCTTGGGCAGAAGAGGAAAGACAAGAGATGTTGAGAAAGGAGGGATCCCAAAGATTCCAGATCCTTCCATAAGGGCTTGGAGGTAGTTGGCAAGGAAGGACCAACAAGGAGAAAATGACGAAGTAATACGAGAGGCATTGGCTTCCAGGACCCTGATTTCAAGGAGACAACAGAAGTTAGACTGGGAGGAGCGGATACAAGATCTGATTTCCGCCTTCCCTGGCAGGGCTTGAAAGCCGGGACTAAAAAGCAGAAGTACGATAAGATCAGTGAGAAGAAGATGCTAACGCCTATGGAGGTATTCTCCTTTTCTACTGTCAGTAGCTTATGATAAAGTGCATTTTGCTGATTCCCTGACTGCCAGGCTCGTCCTGCATTATCGAATAAGTTCTCTAAGAAATCAAAATTTCAGGCTAATTGAGTTTGTTTGAAATGCTGATATTATGCAACAGGAACTATCGGAGTTTATATCATATTTCCACTATTGCCGATCCTTGCGGTTTGATGACAAACCAGATTATTCATACCTGAAGAGACTTTTCCGTGAAGGAATTTAGACCTTGAACATTCCAGATGGTCCAAGGAATCATTTGGAACTAGGATGGGTGGGCATTAGGTGTAGATGAACTGCAAGGGGTGGTGGGAGTGGGAAGGCCTGAGGAGGCAAGTGTTTTGCGACTATAGCCAATGACTGGAGTGGTGTTGGGAGTGGTCGAAGATCTGGTGTTAATGGTAGAGGATTTGGGTTTTTGTTTTCTCAGGTTCAGAGTGGAATATTTGATGATGTTGGTGGGCCTTAATGGAAGTGGGGTGGTTATGGTGGTGGTGGGCAGGGGTCACAGCCAAATTGTTGTCTAGAGAAGCAGCCAGAGTTGTGTGAGCAGTCAGTGGACCAGTGTAGTTGAGCTGGATTACAATAGCCGTGGGGCTAGAGCATATTCTCTGAGGCAGAGTGCAGGAGTCCATTGTTCCAGAGGAGCAAAGCATTGCAATGGGGGAATCTTCAGTGTCTTCAGAAGCCAATCTATTCAGGCGTTGGCAGGAAACCAAAGAAGGCGGCAATTCCAGATTCAAGCAGGGTGCGGAGGGGCCTTCCGAGGCCATCGTCTGCGGAGAGTAGTGAACCGTGGTGGAGGAAGAAGCATCGGGGCCTTCCAAGGCCAGGCAAGGCTCAGATTAGAGGATTTGAGGGTCGGGGATGACAAGATCACTTACTGAAGAGGGCATAGTAGTAGGCGAGGCGTCGGGTAAAATGGGTGGAACAAATGTGGTTGTTGGAGGAGAGATGACTGCTGAGGAAGAGCGCAAGGTCGTGGCACCTGATGGAGTCAAGTGAGGCGAGGTATCGGTGGCAGTGAACGAAGACGGGTAGAAAGCAGATCTTCGACCATCGAGAGCAGGCCGAGGGGGAACATCGTCGGGTGGAGAAGACAGAGTTGATGGGCTGGGTGGGTCGGGTTGTGGGTCGGTTTGGATAATAGGGTTGGTTGGATAAGTAAATGGGTGGGTCGGGTTGTAAAGGTTTCCAGGGTATAGGGGGTGATCCAATGGATATTTTGAGAATTGGTTTAGCATGTGGACTGGTAGAAATTGACTTAAGGGGACAAAGGTCGGTTTAGGGTTGGACCGGGTTGGATGGACCGAGGGCAATTGGTTAAAGGGAGGTGTTGAAATAGGGTTTTCCAACAAAGAGGCAGAAGACGAGGCAGGGGTTGCAGAGCATGGGAGAAGGTAACAGAGGCGGAAGGGGGGCTTTAGGGATGAGAGCAGCGCCATCCAAGGGCCTCGAGTGACCTGTCTGTCCTTCAGGAAGCAGAGTAATCAATAGTGGAAGGGTTTGCACAGAGGCAAAGTCGCTAGAACAAGTTAGATCTTCAGCCATCAAGTCAGTGTCTGATGTCGCCAGAACCGAGAAATGGTTGTGACCATCGGATAAAAACTCCAATGAGGGACCAATGGGTAAAGACTTCGACGAGCGACCAAGCGTCTTATGGTTCATGGCCATTGGCAGTTGAGGATCTAAAGCATTTTCCGGCAACACAGGGTTACGTGTTCTTTTCCTATTTCTGTTTCTTGTGACTAATTTCTCAGTGGGAGCTTCCAGCTGAGAGAGATCATTCCATGTAGCATTTATCCCAGTGATATTCAAATTAGAGAGGTTTGATGGATCAACAACGACGACTTTAAAGAGCATTTATGGCCGAAGCATTTACATATTGAACAGGCCGGGGGCACCCATTCGTGGGTAACTTCTTGGACAAAAGAATGGCCTTCGCCGTTCGTTACAGTGACTGAGGCAGGGAGATCATTACCAACTTGGACTTCAATACAAATTCGAGCGAAAGAGATTTTGTCCATTGTTTTTGTTCTTATGTCTGAGTATAATGGTTTTCCAATGACCGAGCCAACGATGCTTAGCCCCTTAACACAACAGAAGTGAAGGGGAAGATTGGGGAATGAGACCCGCAATGGAATGGAGGAAGGCTCAGTTTTAGAGAATGATGTTTGAGCATCCCCCTGCCTCACAAATCTGGGCTTTTTCCCAACGTACCAAGGGCTTCCTTCAATGGCAATAGCTTTGTCGGATTCAGTGTCGAAGTTGAAGACAAAGGTCCCATTGTCGAGCATGAAGGTGGTCACAGAGCACACAAGCTTCCATTTCTTCAGTAGGGAAGATTTTACCAGGGAGAAAGGGGGTTTGCTTCCCAGAAAAGTACCTACTATACAATTCATACACTTTAGGATCTCGGAATCAAGAAGGCTATGAGGACAGAGGCCAACAAGGGTTGAATCATGGATGGCCGGAGGGTGATAGTGAAGGGTGTGGCCAGTCGAAGGTATGGAGGAGAGGGGGATAGAATAGAGGGTGGGGGAGGGGGAGCTGACTACAGAACTCCAGGAACAATTGTTTGTAGGAGGCTGAGGCTGAGGCTGAGGCTGAGGCTGGGGCTGGGTAGGCGAGGGGAGAGGCAGTAAGGGATCAGGAGGGTGTGGAGGGGAGGCGACTGGGGGGAGGGAGTTCTCTGCAGAAGTGGCCACTGGAAGGAGAGAGGGCATAGGTTAGGGGTTATGGCATAGACTCTGGGGCTTCAATTGTATGCAGTAAGTTCTTTGATTGGTCATAACATATCTTTTCAAGGTATGCGCTCAATTTTCTCCCTTGGACCTCCCTTCCTGTATGTAACCTCCCAATGTCCGACCTCCCCTTGGCAGTTCCCACCGCCAGAGATCCCTCCCTCCGACCTAAGCCTCTCCTCCTCCCTCGTCCCTGAACCCTTTCGCCCCTCTTAACTCTACCCCTCCTGAACCCTCTTCTCTCTCCCTCCTTCCATCCTCTCCTCCTAAATCCTAGATCAATGCTGCCACTACCTCCCACCCTTCCTATGACAGTTTTCCCCTCTTCTTTATTCCCGTTACCATCGTTTATGCTCAGAAGGTTAGTGTCTGTCCGGTGGGCCTTTTGGAACCTGCGATAGCATAGTGGAAGAATTGCCTGATCGGGCACTTCCTTGGGAGTCACCCTCCCTTTCAGATAGTCAAAGCATCTCTCTCTAAACAATGGAGAGCCTTGGACAACCTTTCTGTGTTCTTGCTGGACAATGGTCTATTCATCTTCAAGTTTGTTAATAAGAGGACAAGGCGTTTGCCCTCGAAGGTGGTCCCTGGTTGGTAGGGAAAAAGCCGATCTTCCTAAGGAGCTGATATCAACACACTTCTCTGAATAAATAGACTTCAAAACAATCCCGGTCTGGGTAGCATTGTCAAATCTCCCACTTCACTTCTAGTGCCCTCAAGGGCTAAGCATTGTTGGATCAGTGTCTGGCAGACCCTTTTACTTTGATCATCAGACTCGATTCATGGATAGGTTGGCTTTCGCCCGTATTTGCATCACAATCTCGACTGAAGAAGCTTTGCCATCCTCCATTACCATTTCAGACGATGAACGTTTCTCCTTCAATCAATCGGTGCAATTTGATTGGCTCCCTCCTCCTCGTGAATTCTACAAGTCATTTGGGCATTATTCCACTACATGCGCCCCAAAGGCTCCTCCCCCACTTGAGACAAATCTCTTACCCTTTGAAGTTCCTCTTGATATTGATACCCTTCCTCTCCCTCTCCGAGGTAAGAAAAAGCACCACTATCGCCAGAATCGCAACAAGATGGATTTCCCGTCACCGATGGCAACCCAAACTCTTGCTCTTCTTCCATTGTTCCCTCTGAGCCCTCCCCTTTGTCCGCTTGTCCAAACCGTTTTTCCCTTCTCATGTCTTACTCTTCTAACGCTAAAGATGGGGAGTTGTCTCTGAGCCCTCCTCCCCCTCCTGCCTCTGTTCCTGTCTCTGTCGCCGTCACCTCCACTCTCTCCGCCTCACTTCCTCGAGACCTCCACCTTAGCAAGTTGACCCCTATCTCCCCCTTTGCCTCTAATCACCTTTCTCTGCTCCCCTTTGTTGTGGCCCCTCTTTTGGTGAGCCTCAACCCCCTTCTCACGCTTCCTAGCTAGTCCATCTCTTTTCCTCACAACTCCCTTTCTCGTGATGTGGTCCTCTTTTCATCTTGTCCATCCTCCTCCGAATTTCTCCCTTTTGGGCCTGTCCTCTATGAGTCACTTGGGCCCCTCAAACCAGCCCTTGCAAACCTCCTATCCATTTGACTCATCCCTTTACTCGATCACTTGCCCCATCCCTTCTGACCCGGCTACTGGTCCCTATCCGCTCACCTCCTTACCCACCCACCCATACACCGTCTCCTATTAACCTGACAAGATCTTCGTCCCAAACCATAAACCTTGGTCTCGTTACTGGCATTCTCCTTTCCAGTCCGCTTCTATTGCTAGCCCCCTTCCTTGCTGCTCCTCCTGGCCCTCTCAAAGGCCCCCCATCCTACAGTCCTTGGCCCTTCTGGTCCTTGCCTCGCCGATGCTCCTTCGACGCTCTCCTCCCCTGGTGACATCTACTTGGACCTTCTGTCCCTCCACAACTTTGCTGGTTCTGCATCCCCGTCGCTCCCCTCCTTTGAGGGCTGCCCCTGGGCCTCCTATCCCGTCTCGTTCGTGCTTCTCTCCTGCCACCTGTTTGAGATTTAAAAGTAACCGCAAGCGTACGGATCAATGTAGCTAATGGGTCGAACACAAGGAGAGTAGCCACTTTATTTTAGACTTCTTCTAGTAATACGAAAGTGCACAGATTAATTATGGTGATCTATTTCTAGCTACCGACCTAACACAAATGCATCTAAAAGCATCCTAATCAACACATCTAGGGAAATTGGAATTGAAATTGCAATAAAAATTAAACGACCTAACCATTCACATCTAGGAATTTAAATACTCAAAACACGCAATTAAAAAGCAGATAAATGAAAGTACAAGTGCTGGAATAAAAAGTGCTGAAAAGTAAATAAATAAAATAAAAAGGGAAAAAAGCTAAAGAGAGGCACACAAGTAGGTATCTCTATTTAGCCCGACGGATGCACCAGAAATAATACGAGCTTCCCTACTTGACCAGAGAGGACTCTTACAAGGGCTTTTCTACTTAGCTTTCGGGGAAGGGATGCAATATAAATAATCAAAATAAAAGGATGGTTCCATAGCTAGAGAGGGGCAAAGCCAACGCATAATCTAGCCATGAACCTTGTCGGGATAGGGGAGTTATAAAGTAGAAACTGAAATTTAAAACCTAAATTAAGAATTGAATGGGTAGTAAGAAGAGAATGGGAGGGGGGGTGAGAAGACTACTGTAGAAGCCTACTTACTTGAACTTAAAAACTTGATCGATTTAAGATACTACCAGTACTAAAAACCAGATCTGGAATAAACCAAATCTGAAATTGCTAGTACTAGAGAAAACAAATCTGAAAGAGAAACTTGAACTTGAAAGGAGGTGCTCCACAGCTTGTTTTTGTCACCTAGAACTAAACCTAGAACTAGAAATTAAAAATTACAACTTCAATTGCATAAAACATAAAATTAAAAGATTAAATCAAAGACAAAAGTGCTTGCATTCATTAAATAAAAGAGGATTACAAAAGCGTTTAATAGCAAAAAAAAAAATCTAAAACTATAACTAAAGGGGGAGAGAGAGAGAGAGTGCAACTAAAAAAAACCCTAAGAAGAGAAGTAGAGAGGAAGAGAGGGACGACCATTTAGGGTTTGGTCAAGTCCCTTTTATAGGGAATAGGGGAGAGAAGAGGACGTCCAAGGGTTTCTTAATTGGGTGGAATCTCAATTGGTAGGTGAGATTTTTTTAGATCCAAAGTGATGAGGTGGAAAATAGGAGAATAAATAGAAAAAGGGAAGAAAATATAGGAGAGGAGAGAAAAGGGAGAAAATGTGTGAGAGAGAGCACCATGCTTTTGGTTTCTAAAACGTAGGATATTTTTAGATTCCCTTTTGATGAGGTGGAGGAGAGAGAAGAGAGACAAGGAGAGAAATCGTATAGGAGAGGGGAGATCAAATGAATTTCCCTTCCTTTTTCCTATTTTTTTCTCATTTTTTTATATTTTCTCTCTCCTCCTTCACGTTTGGCAGCCTCTCTTGCTTTGAACGATTTTCTTCCTTGCTTGAAATGATTAAGGCAATCTTCTAATTGAGTTGGAAATTCCATCTATACCCTTATCTTTTTTTTTTTTCTTTCCCACTTTTTTTCTCTTTAACTTGCGCACAACCCTCTTGGCCAACCTTCTTGCTTTAAGTGATGACTAGGAGAGAGAAAAAAAAATCTCCAAAATATGGCAGCCAAGAGGTTCAAACTTGAGACCTCCTAATAAGTCAGGGATTTTGCACACCACGACTCACCAACTACGCTAGGTAGTAACCAAAAACGAATCTTCAAGCACTTAAGGGTGTGATCCATCGATCCTTGTAAGCACTTGGAATATTCCTTGTACCCTAGGGACAACTGCAGACGGGTTGGTTCAACATCTTGATTCAGTTTTGATCCATTATTCTTTCACTTGTACGGTTGACCAAATGAATGTGTACTTTTAATTGAACATGTCCATCTTGCTCAGAATTTCGTCTTCTTCACAACCATGAAAAGAAACAAGACTTCTTTATGTGTAAAATTGGAGATATAGCGCCCGATAATCCTTAAGGCCTTGAAAATATAAAACCTGCAAAAAGAGTATAAAACCCAAGGTAGCTCCATTCTATATATGTACAATGCATACTTTTAAACCCTAGATTTCACACATAAATGTGCTCATCAGAACTCCCCCACACTTAGACTTTGTTAGTCCTCGAGCAAAACAATAAGAAAAAGAATAAAAAGCAAAAAACCTAACTCACTTTCGTAGGAATCACGGTTGCAGTTAGCATGTGCAACAAGCCTTTAAACCCCTAGCTCACCCTAGTGGACGAGTTGTGTCTCGTGGGTGTTTGCAGTGAATATGCACCCAAAATTCAGAGAAAAAAATAAAAAAATAAAATGAAATCTCAACCTTGGCTAAAGGTAAGGGCCATACCGATCCGGAGCAAAGATAATTTCTCTTACACTTTATCGAGGGACCCCCACACTTGAATTTTTGTTACCCCATATCAATTTCAGGCATAAACATATTTCTTAATTTGGAACTCTGCTCGTCTCTTTTCAAAACATCCTTATCTTAAGGCAAGACCACTTTTGAAGTAATAGGGAACCAAGGACTAAGGCATGGAGTGTTTTTGACGAAACATGTTACCAAGGCATTGATGACATTTGCACATACTTTTCTGCTATATGGTTTTCTTTCTCTTTTCTTTTCTTTTTTTTCATAATCAATTCTATCCTACTCAACTACTGTTGCCCTGAATGACATGGTGGAGTAAACACCAGACACCCAAGTTACTATGTAGCTTCGCTTTTTACATATGCCTACATAGACAGTGTTGCTAGAGTTCTTTCAGAAGTTTCCTCCCCAAGAATTTCGATCAAGATACTACGCTTCCTGAGGTGCAATGCCCTGTCTAGTTTTAAGGAAATCAACTCTTACTTTTCATTTATATCACTTTCCACACTTCATTTAAAATTGTGTATTCGTCAACACATGCCAAATTAAAAAGGTCTCAACTCCAAATCAAGAGTACAACGAACCCACAAACTTACATATGGTCCAACACCGTAAAACAAGGGTCTCTTATTTTTCAAAAGAGAGTCCCATCTCAAGACATAGGCTGGTTTCTTTTTTCTCAATAGGGTTTTTATGGTTCAAAATGGGTACCTTAATTAAAATTATTACTTTCATACATCAAGAAATCGAATGGTATGATCATTAACCAAAAGCCAAAGTAGGACTTCACCCTTAGCAAGCTAAAAAACAAAAAGAAAAACAAACAGAAACACACAAAAAAAAAAAAAGGGAAAAAAGAATGGGAAAAAGAAAAAACAAAAAGAAATTGGTTTCCCTCCTCCACACTTAAGTCAAGCAATGTCTTCAATGCATGGAAAGAACTAAAAACAAAGACAATGCAAGGGGGGCCATACCTGGGTAAAAGTCAGTCATCTATGTAAAGAGGTTTATGGATATCCATGATCTCTTCACTAGCAGCAGTAAGAAACTCGAGGAACAGTTTTAAACGTTGACCATTAACCTTCGAAATTACCCCTGGTCCTAGATCTCCATAGCCCCATGGGGATATACATTATGGACAATAAACGGGCCATTCCATCCCATTGGGATCTAAGCTTACTAGTGAAAAGATGCAATCGAGAGTTGTACAATAAGACCTTATCACCAATTGCAAAAGATTTGTGCAGAATGTGCTAATCATGAAAAGCTTTGGTCTTTTCCTTGTAAATCCGAGAATTTTCATAGGCATCATTTCTAAGTTCCTCCAACTCAGATAGTTGGAGCTTACGATGAATTCCAGCATCAGACAAATCAAAGTTGAGCTTCTTGATGGCCCAAAAGGCCTTATGCTCCAATTCAACTGGTAAGTAGCATGCTTTCCCATACACCAGACGGTAGGGAGACTGACCAAGGTCGGTCTTGAATGCAGTCCGATGGACCCACAAGGCATTAATGAGCCTAAGGGACCAATCCTTATGGTTGGGATTAACATTTTTCTCCAAGATTTGTTTGATCTGCCTATTAGACACCTCCACTTGGTCACTAGTTTAGGGGTGATACTTATGGGTGATCCCATACTTTTTCATCAAGGCCTCAAAAGGTCAATTACAAAATGAGTACCCCTATCACTAAGTATAGCATATGGTGTATTAAAGAGGGAAAAGATGTTTTCTTTGAGAAACTGGACCACCACTTTGTGGTCATTAGATTTACAAGGTATGATCTCTATCCATTTAGAAACATAATCAATGGCCAAAAGTATGTACAAATTCCCAAAGGAGTTAGGGAATGGTCCCATGAAATCGATGCCCCACACATCAAAGATCTCAACAACCAACATAAGGTTGAGAAGCATCATGTTCCTCTTATTGATATGGACCAAAAGACTGGCAGGCGGGACAAGCCTTGCAAAAATCAAAAGCATGTCTAAAAAGAGTGGATTAATAAAATCCGCATTGGAGAACCTTTGCGGTAGTCTTTTTAGGTCCAAAATGTCCACCACATGCATGATCATGATAAAAAGATAAGAGTGTGTTGCTCATGATCAGGCACATAACGTCTGATAATTTGGTCAGGACAAACTTTAAAAAGATGAGGATCGTCCCAAAAGAAATGCTTAACTTGGGAAAGGAAATGATACCTATCTTGGGTGGACCAATGATCCGGAGTCATACCTGAAACTAAGAAGTTGACAATGTCAGCAAACCATGGTTCACCGGACACTGCAAGTAACTGTTCATCTGGAAAGTTCTCGTTGATTGGAGAATCAACAATCAAGGAATTGGGAAGCCGAGATAAATGGTCTGTAGCAAGGTTTGCAATGCCTTTTTTATCCTTAATTTTCAAATCAAGCTCTTGTAAAAGTAAAACCCACCTAATGAGACGGGCATTGGCATCCTTCTTCTGAACTAGGTATTTAAGAGCGGAATGAACAGTGTACACCACATGTGACCCAACTAAGTAAGACCGGAACTTTTCTAGCTCAAACGCAGCAGCTAAAAATTCTTTATAAGTGGTTGTATAGTTGAGTTGTGCATCATTTAGGGTCCTACTAGCATAGTAAATGACAGTGGGCAATTTATTAATCCTTTAACCCAAAACCGCTCCTATGGAAAAATCTGAAGCATCACACATCAGTTCAAAAGGTTCAATCCAAACAGGTGGTTGAACAATGGGTGCATTGGTCAACTCCTTCTTAAGTTATTTAAAGGATTCTATGCACTCTTTAGAAAACTCAAAAGTTTGATCTTTGACAAGTAATGAAGTGAGAGGTTGGGTTAACTGACTAAAGTTCTTAATAAACCTTCTGTAAAAGTCAGCATGCCCTAGAAAAGATCAAAAGTCCTTAACAGAATGAGGAGGTGGTAAATTATCAATTAAATCCACTTTGGTTTAAATTAAAATGGCCTAAAACAACACCAGATTTAACCATGAAATGACGTTTCTCCCAAATCAAAAACAAATTCTTAGATATGCACATTTTCAAAACTAGGGAAAGATGGTGAAGACACACAGAATAAGAATTCCCATGAATTGAAAAGTCATCCATAAATACTTCTAAGAATTTTTCGACCATGTCAGAAAAGATGCTCATCATGCATCGTTGGAACTTAGCAGGGGCATTGCAAAGCCCAAAGGGCATACGCCTATAAGCAAATGTTCCATATGGGCATGTAAAAGTGGTATTATGTTGGTCCTCTAAAGCAATTGAGATCTGGTTATAGTCGGAATATCCATCAAGAAAACAATAATATTCATGTCCAGCTAACCTCTCTAACATCTAGTCAATGAATAGCAATGGGAAGTGGTCCTTCCAGGTTGCCGCATTAAGTTTGCTATAGTTTATACACACTCTCCACCCTGATTGTACACGGGTTGGAATTAGTTTGTTATTGGCATTGGGAACTATAGTAACACCAAACTTCTTGGGCACTACATGAACTGGGCTTACGCATTGGCTATTAGAAATAGGATAAATTATTCCATGATCCAAGCACTTTAGGATCTCTTTCTTAATGGCTTCTATTATCACAGGGTTAGCTCTTCTTTGAGGTTCCGTGGATGGTTTGGAATCCTCCATAAGATGTATATGATGTTGCACAATAGAAGGACTTATAACCTTGATATCAGCCATTGTCCAACCTAGGGCTTCCTTATTATCTTTTAACACTTTAAGTAACTCCTCTTCCTGGCTAAAAGTCAAATTTGAAGAAATTATTACAGGGAGAGTCTGGTCTGGCTCTAGGAAAGCATACCTCAAATTAGATGGCAACTCCTTAAGATCTAGCCTAGGGGGCTCAACTATGGAAGGTTTGGGAATGGAATTGGAAAGGGGTCCTAAGGGCTCCACAAGTGTGAAAAGACTCAAGACTTCAGAAAAAAAAATTTCACTATCATCATCCAACTCATCCATACACTCTTGGAATTCTGAATCAAAATCAATATCAAAGTTGGTAATTAAATAATCAGAAAAATCCAGAAAATCCTCAAACATATTGATCTCTTCTTTCATATGTGGTTGCTTACCCATCCTAAACATGTTAAACTCAACAGTTTGGTTGTTAAAAGATAACCTTAGGAAACCATTCCGACAATTGATTAATGCATTATTGGTAGCAAGGAATGGTCTTCCTAGGATTATGGGGATCTCATCCTTGGTTCAGAAGGGCTTGGTATCTAACACAATGAAATCAACAGGGAAAATAAATTCCTCCACCTTTAGTAAGACATCCTCAACCATCCCTTTAGGAATCTTAACAGACCTATCTGCCAACTGAAGAGTAGTTCCAGTGGCTTTCAATTCTCCCAATCCTAGTTGCTTATACACATGGTAAGGCAAAAGATTCACACTCGCGCCAAGGTCAAGTAAGGCATGCTCAATGTAGGTGTTGCCTATGACACAAGCTATGGTAGGGCTCCCTGGATCCTTATACTTGGCAGCTATTAGCTAAATAATTATGGAACTAATCTTACCTACCAAGAACGCCTTTTTGGGTACACTAAAGATACGTTTGTGAGTACGCAAATCTTTCAGGGCCTTTACATGGGTGGGGATCTGGGATATAGCACCCAAAAGAAGGATGTTCACTTCTTCCCTTTTAAAGACTTCTAAAATTTTGTCCATTGAAGCAGTCTGCTTTTTGTTTACCAAGCGATTAGGAAAGGGGACAAGAGGAACATAAGGACTGTTAGAGATTTGTCCTTTTTCAGAAGAATTATTTTTGGTTTCCTCAACTAAATCATCTTTAGTTTCAGAAGAATCTTTAGGTTCATCAGACGAACCTGGAACAAGAGCCACACTTGTGTCCTCAACAGAAGGAGAGTTAACAGGAGTAATGGGTGGGGAAGATTTAGGAACACTCTGTTGGTACTCTTTACCACTCCTAGGGCATAAACAGCATTACATTGGCTGGAGGGCCCTTGATGGGTCTGACCTTGTACTACATTCAATGATGCATTAGTGGGTGCTTGTGAACTAACAGGCTGATGCCTAAGGTTAGGATCTGGTTGACTGGGCAATGTTCCTTTCTCCCTCTCACGTAGAATTGAGACAACTTGGGTGAGTTCTTTCGTAAGATTTTGATGGCTTGTCGTGAGGAGGGCCATATTCTTTTCCAAATCACTTACCCTGCTTACCTCTCTAGTGTTGGTAAAACCAAGGGGTTGCTGATAAGATGATAGGAGAGGTGGCCTAGGAAGACTTGCCGAGGTCCTACATTTGGCCTAGGAAAAGTATTTAGGGCAAAAGGTTGTTGTGCAAAGGGAGGCCTTTGGGGTCCAAGTTGACCTTGATTATGGAAATTGGAAGGCCCTGCTTGGTAGCCCTGGTTCCAGGAGAAATTTGGGTGATTTCTCCACCCTGGATTGTAAGTGTTACAATATGGATAATTCTAATATAAGGCATTAACACTTTCATTAAAAATACCCCCAGAGGTGTTGGGGCATTCTTCCATAACATGTCCAGGGGACTAGCACCAATTGCACATCTTAACCATATTGACTGATGATGGCTCTCTAGGAATAATAGCCTCAATCCTTTTGATAAGGCTATCTAAGTGGGCTTCCTTGGCTACTAACCCATCTACAAAATATCATTTCCCTCCTATGGTTCTTTCACTTTCTTGGGTTGATTTCCACTCACGGGTTTTGTCAGCTAAGTCAAGTAAGAATTCCCATGCCTTTCCTTCATCTGTAAAGCATGTGAATCCCCCCAGGGCACATAGACTTTATCATTTGTTTTGTTGGGTAATCAATACCCTCATAAATTATTTGACATAAATGGCATAAGTCTAGGCCATGATGAGGGCATTCTTGGAGTAGATCCTTGAATCTCTCTATAAGTTTGGAAAAGGACTCATTAGACTTTTTCTTAAACTGAAAGATATCACTTTTAAACTTATTGGTCTTGTGAGTTGGGAAAAACTTCTTAAGGAAGACAACTGTGAATTATTCCCATGAGGTTATGGAATTTGTGGGTATCCCATGCAACCACTTCTTAGCTTGGTCTTTTAATGCAAACGTGATGAACCTAAGCTTAACAGCATCATCAGAAAGTTGTTGGATCTTAATTAGAACACATACCTCTTTAAATTCCCTTAGAAATATGTATGCATCCTCAAAGGTCAGCCCATGAAAATGGGGCAATATAGTGTTGTATTGAGATTTGAGCTCAAAATTATTGCCCTGAGCTTGTGGTAGAACAATGCAGGAAGGTTGGGCTGTTCTAGCAGGGTAGAACCTATCTTTCAGAGATTTAGGTGGTGGGTTTTGCTATTGGTCTCCCATATTGAAAGGTTTTAAAGAGAGCAAACGTATAGGGTCACTACTTGTTGGATCTCTTGTTTCTAACCGATTCTTAGTATTACGTACCCACCTAACACTCATGCAACAGAAAACTACCCACAACTAGAGTAAGACAAGCACAAAAGAATGGAAAGAATTTTTTTTTTTTTTTGATTTTTTGGATTTTTTTTTTTAACTTTTTGGGAGTTTATCGGTAGGGATCCGGGGTTGCTCAATTCCTGAGGTACTACTACAGGGCGAAACCTGACTTTATCATACTGTGAGGCTTGGCGACCTCCACTGACACAACTATTATTGCAAGTTGTTATTCTCAGGAATTCAATAAAAGAAAAACAAAAACAAAAACAAAACAAAGCAAAAACAAAGCACTCCGATTTACCAAAAGATAGCAAAAAATAACATGGAACTGTCTCCCCGGCAATGGTGCCAAAAACTTGTTTGAGATTTAAAAGTAACCACAAGCGTACGAATCAGTGTAGCTAACGGGTCGAACACAAGGAGAGCAGCCACTTTATTTTAGGCTTCTTCTAGTAATACGAAAGTGCACAGATTAATTATGGTGATCTATTTCTAGCTACCGACCTAACACAAATGCATCTAAAAGCGTCCTAACCAACACATCTAGGGAAATTGGAATTGAAATTGCAATAAAAATTGAATGACGTAACCATTCACATCTAGGAATTTAAATACTCAAACCACGCAATTAAAAAGCAGATAAATGAAAGTAAAAGTGCTGAAAAGCAAATAAATAAAATAAAAAGGGAAAAAAGCTAGAGAGAGGCACACAAGTAGGTATCTCTACTTAGCTTGAGGGATGCACTATAAATAATACGAGCTTCCCTACTTGACCAGAGAGTACTCTTCCAAGGGCTTTTCTACTTGGCTTTAGGGGAAGGGATGCAATATAAATAATCAAAATAAAAGGATGGTTCCATAGCTAGAAAGGGGCAAAGCCAACGCATAATCTAGCCATGAACCTTGGGGGAAAGGGAGAGCAATAAATTAAAAACTGAAATTTAAATCCTAAATTAAGAATTGATTGGGTAGTAAGAAGAGGGAATGAAAGGGGGGTGAGAAGACTACTGTAGAAGCCTACTTGAACTTAAAAACTTGATCGATTTAAGATACTACCAGTACTAAAAACTAGATCTGGAATAAACCAAATCTGAAATTGCTAGTACTAGAGAAAACAAATCTGAAAGAGAAACTTGAACTTGAAAGGAGGTGCTCCAAAGCTTGTTTTTGTCACCTAGAACTGAACCTAGGATTAGAAATTAAAAATTACAACTTCAATTGCATAAAACATAAAATTAAAAGATTAAATCAAAGACAAAAGTGCTTGCATTCATTAAATAAAAGAGGATTACAAAAGTGTTTAATAGCAAAAAAAAAAATCTAAAACTAGAACTAAAGGGAAAGAGAGAAAGGGAGAGAGAGAGAGAGCAACTAAAAAAAACCCTAAGAAGAGAAGTAGAGAGGAAGAGAGGGACGAACATTTAGGGTTTGGTCAAGTCCCTTTTATAGGGAATAGGGGAGAGAAGAGGACGTCCAAGGGTTTCTTAATTGGGTGGAATCTCAATTGGCAGGTGAGATTTTTTTAGATCCAAAGTGATGAGGTGGAAAATAGGAGAATAAAGAGAAAAAGGGAAGAAAATATAGGAGAGAGAAAAGGGAGAAAATGTGTGAGAGAGAGCCCCATGCTTTTGGTTTCTAAAACGTAGGATATTTTTAGATTCCCTTTTGATGAGGTGGAGGAGAGAAGAGAGACAAGGAGAGAAATCGTATAGGAGAGGGGAGATCCAATGAATTTCCCTTCCTTTTTCCTATTTTTTTCTCATTTTTTTATATTTTCTCTCTCCTCCTTCACGTTTGGCAACCTCTCTTGCTTTGAACGATTTTCTTCCTTGGTTGAATTGATTAAGGCAATCTTCTAATTGAGTTAGAAATTCTATCTATACCCTTGTCTTTTTTTTTTTCTTTCCTATTTTTTTTCTCTTCAACTTGCGCACAACCCTCTTGGCCAACCTCATTGCTTTAAGTGATGACTAGGAGAGAGAAAATTTAAAAAAAAAATCTCCAAAATATGGCAGCCAAGAGGTTCGAACTTGAGACCTCCTAATAAGTCAGGGATTTTACACGCCACAACTCACCAACTACGCTAGGTAGTAGTTGTTACCAAAAACGAATCTTCACTCACTTAAGGGTGTGATCCATTGATCCTTTTTGGCATTTGAAATATTCTTTGTACCCTTGGGACAACTGCAGACGGGTTGGTTCTACATCTCGGTTCAGTTCTGATCTATTATTCTTTCTCTGGCCCGAAAAGAATAATCACTTGTATGGTTGACCAAACGACTGCGTACTTTTAATTGAGCACGTCCATCTTGCTCAGAATTTCGTCCTTTTCACAACCATGAAAAGAAACAGGACTTCTTTACGTGTAAAATTGGAGATATAGCGCCCGATAGTCCTTAAGGCCTTGAAAATATAAAACCTGCAAAAAGAGTGTAAAACCTAAGGTAGCTCCATTCTAAATATATACAATTCATGCTTTTATACCCTAGATTTCACACATAAATGTGCTCATCACCACCTTCCCCTGGCCTCTTGTTAGGCCTTCTCCTCGTTGCTTCACTGCTTCCTCCTGTAGCCTTGCCCTATGGCCTCTCCCTCTCTGCTGAAGCCTTAGATGCTGCTGTTCTCCCTCCTGTTGCTGAACCCTCACATGTTGCTGATGTATCTGATGCTGCTACCCTCCCTCCTATTGTGTAGCCTTGTATGTTGCTGAAGTCTTGATGAACTGCCTTACTGACCCTTATAATCATCATGTTGCTTCCGCCCCTACCCTTCACAACAGTGATTCGCCGAATTGGACTCGTTTGCTATTGCGCCCCCTTGCCCTGCCTTGGGGGCTTTGCCTGAACTGCTACTGCTGCCTCTCTGTGCGTCCTGATTGCCACTTTCAATAGAAAGGACGATTCTATTGCTCACTCTGTTGTAGCATTGACAACCATTACCTCCCGCCCTAAAAGCAAGAAACTCCCAATCCCAAACTTCCCCCTATCCCCCTTTGCCCCTAACCTTCCCCCATCAAGGAATATTATGCAGGAGAGGCCCTTCTCCCTTGGCTCCCTTGAGTCTCTGAAGCCAACCCCCTTCTTCTAAATGATTCCTTGGACCAAACAATCCGCCATCCGTTCCCGCATTTGTTCCCTTAAAGCGAATCTCTTTTGCCTCTTGGAAACCAGAATTTCCGAGGCCAATGCCTCTCGTATCCTTGCCTCCATTGCCCTCCTGGGATTCCATCTCCACTTCTTCCTCCACATCATCTGTGGTATCTAGGTTCTTTGGTACCCGGCTATGATCAATATCTCTTCCCTTTCCTCCTCCCCCCAATCCATTCATCTTTCCATCTCTGATCCATCTGGAGCAAATCTCTGCTTCCGCTCTGTCATCTATGCCCTCAATCGCCACTCTGATAGGACTGACCTCCGGGCTGACCTTCACTCTTTCTTCTCCCAATCCGGATTCCTCACCTGGGCCCTGTCAGGGGATTACAATGCTGTCAGAACATGATCTGAAAAGCATAGTGGGTCCCCAATTGACCCTATTGCAGTGAATTCTTGAATGACTGCATTGAGGACATCGGTATGGCTGACCTTCACTGGTCTAGTGCTAAATTCACTTACACAATCACAGAGCTGGTTTTGATAGGATTGCCTGCAAACTCGACAAAGTCCTTGCAAATGAATCCTGGATGACCTCCTTCCTCTCTTTCTTTGCTACCTTTGATCTCCCTTGATAGTTCTGACGATTCCCCAACCTCCCTCCATGTGTTTCCTTCCTCCTTCAGTCCCAAACCCTTCAAATTCTTCAACATGTGGACCCTCCATCAAGATTTCTTTCCCATTGCTCGGGAGGCCTAGAATATTCCTGTCCAGGCTCATTCCACCCGTTTAATTGCCTTTATTAGAAAGCTTAGGTATGTCAAAGCTGCCCTGAAATCCTGGAATTCCTCCACCTTCAGTGACATCTATGGCCGAGTCTCCTCTTGTTAGGCCAGGCTTCAGGCTACCCAACCCCTCTTTCAAAATGATATTCTCAATGCTTCCCTTGCTGAAGACGAGAAGATTTTGTGTAGCGAGCTCTCCTCTCTTTTGGTCCAAGAGGAATCCTTCCTTCGCCAAAAAGCTAGAATTAAATGGCTTGAGCTAGGTGATTCCAATTCTTCCTACTTATACCGTTCCCTCAAAGCTAGAGCTAATGCAAATTTCCTTAAGTGATTGTTAGTAACAACCGCTTCTCGGATCTCGAGACTCTTGGCGATGAAGATGGATCTGTTCAATCTCTTCCAGCCACTTCTGATATATGCCGCCCTGCCCTCCTAGTTGTCCACGCTGGACTTGAGACCTCTGTTTCACTTTGCCATTCTGCTACCCTTGTGTCGCCTCTGCCACCCCTCCTTCCTCTCCCCTATGCTTTCCTCTCCCTTGCTAAAGTCTCTACCTCTTATAGCGCTCCACTTTCCAATAATTCCTCTTCTGATATCTTTTTCCCCCCTTCAAATCATCTTAAACTGCCCCCCTTCTTTCCTTTGAACCAATACATTCTGGTTCAATTGCTGAACAAGTTCTCAGTATTCCCCTTTGACTATCCTCTTTATCCGGGTAATTTATATAACACATCCACCCACTTTAACCCCACCTTAAGCCGACCCATCTCAGCCGACCCGCCAACCGCTCCCTCACATAACCTAGACCCTCCTATCGCTCCACTTCCTAACCAGAACCCGCCTCCTCCCTCGCCCCTCGCCCGACACCCTGTTGAGCCTCGATGGCTCTCCCAGCATCTCTGCTATCTGCCCCCTTCCCTTGAAGGATGTTGCTCCTCCATCGATTACCGCTGCCGGCCAAGTTATGTTAGACTGTACTGCCTTTTTCGAAGCTCTGGCCTTAGAAGGCCCTGCCGGCGCCGCCCGCGA
Source organism: Macadamia integrifolia (assembly GCF_013358625.1). Lineage (NCBI taxonomy): Eukaryota > Viridiplantae > Streptophyta > Magnoliopsida > Proteales > Proteaceae > Macadamia > Macadamia integrifolia. The sequence goes on along the minus strand of NW_024868377.1, from coordinate 83,476 downwards.
TCCTCTGACCTTGGAAGGTCCCTCTGTCGCTGTCCCTACTCCTTTGAACTCGGGAGGCCAAGTCGTTGCCGCTGCTGTCTCTACTTCGGACCCCTTCGGTCCCCTCTCTCTTCGGTTCATCTCAACCCTTCAGGCTGACACCAACGTCGACGTTCCCTCTGCCCCTATTGTTCTGTGTTCTTCTTTGGCCTTAGAAGGCCCCACCGTCGCCGCTGCTCCTCTGCTGGACCCCTAGTCCCTCTTCATCTTACCAATCATCGACAATTGTTGCTCCCAAGCTGGTTGACTTCACTGATGTTTTACCTTTATCGGCCAATTCAGCTCCTCTGACTACCATATCTGAATTGATTGCTGCCGTTATGGAAGCCCCAATTGGCTTGGAATTGCTATAGGATACTTCTGGACTTGCTACTGCCAATTGCACCGGCCCCAGACGTCCCCTTACCTTGTTACCACCAAGGGTGCAAGTTTGGCCCTGACGACCCGAATCTGCCCTTGGCCCGCCCAGATCCCGAATAAGTACTGACCCTAATTTTGACCTTAAGGGCTGACCTGACCCTAAAATTTCTGACCCTAAGCCAGGGTCAGGGAAAGTAAGGGTTGATGTCTTCGGCCTACCCAGCCCGCCCTGAACCTGGGCCCTGAATTTTTTACCCTGACTTATCATTTATCATGACAAATAATTAAAACTTTAATATTTGTTTGCTTAGGATGATCTCCTCTTTGTTTACCATAATAATTGGAGTTGTTTGTATTATTTGAATGTTTGCTTTAGGATGTTCTCCTTATGACAAGTAATTTGTGACTTTGA
>NW_024868377.1:78885-82626 GCF_013358625.1 Macadamia integrifolia | reverse complement strand
AGTTATTTCATATTTTGCAGGGTCAAGATCAGGGTATACCCGGCCCTTGATGGCAAACCAGGGTCAATCAAGGTCATCCTGGCCCGACCTTGAAAAATCAGGGCCAATCAGGCGGGTAAGGGTTGGGTTGAACCTTGAAGGGTTGGGCCTGGGTTGAAGTTTTGCGGCAGGGCGGGTTTGGGCCTGGTTAAGGGGACTCTGGGTTAAGCTAGGGTTTTAAGAAGCCAAGCCCAACCCGACCCTGTTGCACCCCTAGTTACCACTATCCCTCCACCTTCTCATAACCTTGCCTCCCCTTCCTTATCCCCTCCCTTGGTGAACCCCTCCAAAAAGAAGAAAAAAACCTCCACCTCCTCTGCTAAGCCCTCTTCTAGGTCCAAATCCAATCCTAAATCTACCACCTCTCCTGTCATTGGGTATACCTGTCGATCCACACCAAAAAGCCTTTCCTCCTCCGCCAAAACCCCGCCCTGCTCTTCGGAGCATTTGCTGCCCAATTCTTCCCAATCCTAACGATCCTTTGGGCCATGTGGAATGTTCGAGGCCTCAACTCCTCACTAAACAAGCCGACATCTGCTCCCGTATTCGTTCCTCTCTCACTAATCTTTGTTGTCTTCTCGAAACAAGATTTCTTGAGCCTAATGCCCAGCGTATCATTTTCTCTATCGCCCCGTCCTGGTCCCACATCTCTAATTATCTCCATAGTCCCAGTGGTAGAATCTAGGTCCTTTGGGATCCCTACTCTCTCCTCATTACTACCCTCTCCTCCTCTACCAGGTCCATTCACCTCTCCATTTCCCATCCCTCTGGAACCCACATTTGCTTCCTCTCCATCATTATGCCCATAACCTTGCCACTCGTTGGATTCCCCTTTGGGTGGAGCTTTGTTCCTTTAGCCACTCCACGGGTTTCAGTCCTTAATTGTTGGAGATTTCAATGTTATATGTTTCAGTCATGAGAAGCATGGGGGAAACCCCATTGACCATCATGCAGTCGATTCCTTTAATGAATGCATTGATGACCTTAGCCTTAATGATCTCAGATGGTCGGGAGTTAAACTCTCCTGGCACAATAGAAGATCTGGTAATCTTCGCGTGGCCTGCAAATTAGATAGAGCCCTTGTCAATGAAGTATGCCTTGATTCCTTCCCATCCTCTCATGCCTACTTTGAGCTTACTGGGATTTCCGATCACAGCCCGATCTCCATCCATATTCTCTTCTTCCGCTCCTTCGGTTCCAAGCCCTTTAAATTCTTTGATATATGGGTGTCCCACCCCAATTTCCATTCTTTAGTGAGAGATGCTCGGAACATCTCAATCAAACCTTCCCTTTCCCCCTTCCTTGCCTTTGCCAAGAAGCTCAAGAATGTCAAAGCCTCTCTCAAGCTTTGGAACTCTGCTACTTTTGGTAACATCTCCTCATGTGTCTCCTCCTACTGTGACACGCTCTTCTCCATCCAAGCCAAAATCTAGACTGATCTTCTCAACCCCACCCTTGCTTCTGAAGAAAAATCTATTACTGCGGAGCTCTCCATTCTTCTTGCCAAAGAGGAAAGCTTTCTCTGTTAGAAAGCCCGCATAAAATGGCTGGACTTTGGCGACTCTAACATTGCTTTCTTTCTTTCTCAGATCCTTAAAGGCTAAAAACAATGTGAACTCCATCCCTAAGATCATCTCTTCCTCTTGCATTGAGATTCTCAATCCTAATGCCATCAGAGCTGAAGCTGTTTCTCACTTCTAGGGAGTCTTCCTTCCCCCCCTTCTATATCCCTCCCCCCATCCCTCACCTTCTTCTCAATAAATTTATCCTGGATGATCTTCTCCCTAGCCTTCAGTCTATTCCTTCCAATGAGGAAATTCTGTCGGCCATCCTCTCACATAGCTAATAAAGCCTTTGGCCCGATGGTTTCAGTATGGCTTCTTCTCCTCCTGCTGAAACATTGTCCGTCAAGACCTTATCCTTGCTATCCGGAGCTTCTTCCTCAATCCCAACCAGATCAGTGGAGTCAACGATATCTTCCCGTCTCATTCCCAAAAAGGAGGGTGCGATCTCCATGAATGACTTTAGGCCAATCTCTCTTTGTAACCTCCTCTATAAATTTGTGGCCGAAATTTTATCCAACAGAATTCAAAAAGTCATTGATAGCTTGGTCAGTCCAAACCAATCTGCCTTCATCGCTGGTAGGAGCATTGCTAATAACATCATGCTCTTTCATGAGATTATCCGTGGTTTCGATCGCAAATCTCATTCTTCCGCTGCTCTTCTCAAAATTGACATTCACAAGGCATTTGACACCCTGAGCTGGGATTTCATCTCCAAAGTCCTTCTCACCATGTCTTTTCCTCCCTCCTTTGTCCACTAGATACTCTCCTCTATTTCCTCTCCTAAGTTCTCTGTTCTTGTCAATGGTAGCCCTGCTGGCTATTTTCCCTCTGGGAGAGGAATCAGGTAAGGCTGCCCTCTCTCTCCCTTTCTCTTCTCCCTTTCCTTGAAAGTTTTGTCTAGATCCCTCCAATCCGCTACGGACCTCCATCTCATCTCTTATCCCCAAATGTAAATCCCATCTTCTCACCCATCTCGCGTTTGCTGATGATATCATAATCTTCTCCAAAGTTGACCCCCTCTCCATTTCCACCATTATGGAAGCCCTTTGTTCCTTTGAGAATCTCTCTGGCCTCCGTATAAATCTGCTCAAATCGAGCCTCTTTCTTTCAAGGGTCCCCCCTCACTCTCAGGCCCATCTCCTTGGCATTACAAGATTCTCATTGGCTTCCTTGCCTGTTAAATACCTGGGTCTCCCTCTCATCTCCTCTAGGCTCTCCTCCCATCATTACTCCCCTATTCTGGACCTCTTGAGAAAGAAGCTCCAGCTTTGGAAAGGCAAGTTACTCTGTTATGCTGGGCGCCTAACCCTCATTCGTTCGGTGCTCCAGTCCATGTATCTTTATTGGTCTAGTGTTTATTCTCTCCCTGCTTCCACCACCAAGACCGTTGAAGGAATCTTCTGCTCCTTTCTCTGAGAAGGTTTAGATTCCTCTAGATTTCTCCACCCTCTCAGTTGGGACAAAGTCTGTCTACCCAAAGCTGAAGGTGGCCTTGGCATCAGAAGAATCAAGGATGTCAATTCTGTGGGTATTCTTAAACTCATTTGGAAAATTGTGTCCAAGTAGAAGGGCATCTGGGTAGACTAGATTCACTCCTACCTGCTCAAGCACCACTCCCTCTGGACTGCCCCAATCCCTCCTGACAGTTCCTGGATCTGGAGGAATATTCTCTCTCAAACCCTTGGCCCTCAAGGCCATTTCCTTCTCCGTTGGTAATGGTTAGACCACATCCATTTGGATGGACCCCTGGCACCCGGCTAATATCCTCTCCTTGCTGGTGTCCCCCAGAATCATCTACTCTTGTGGCATCCCCAAGTCTGCTCTTGTTTCCTGTATCTTGTCCCCTCTAGGTTGGTCCCCTTCCCCGTCCCTTCCCCCCTCCTTGACCTCTGGTCCTTTCTCCCTCCTCTCCCTCCTCTCCCTCCTAGCTATAGGGGTAGAGATGATAAATGCATCTGGCTCTGCTTATCCAATGGGATATTCTCTTCTGCCTCTGCTTGGTCCTGTGTCAGGTCCTCAGGTCATGTGGTTCCTTGGCATAACCTTGTTTGGCTAGCCTTTCCTATGCCTGCCCCCCCTCTTTTTTTCTCCCCCCTTGTATATTCTTTCCTGCTTGGTAATGAATTTATTTATTCAT
>NW_024868377.1:75758-78865 GCF_013358625.1 Macadamia integrifolia | reverse complement strand
TATAAAAAAAAAAAAAAAAAATCTACTTAGACACAGTCCCTAACCATCCCCCACACATTACCCCACATCCCCTTCAGTTTACCTGATTGTTGCATTTTTTTCCTTTAGATGTCAGGATCCTGCTCTAGTACGTGTTCTCGTTGTGGTGGTATTAGACGTGGAGCTGGAGCTGACCTTGTACTTTGTGATCTCGTAAAGGGCAAAGTAGTCTGCCTCATCCTCTATAGCTGTGCAGCGGATCCACTACCAAAGCCCAAAATACCCCATATAATGAGAATTATTGGGCTCTCTCACTGTACCAGTGGTCAGCTGGTATATTTGGGATTTTGGATTTTCAAAGAGGGAATTCCAGTTCTTGGATTTACAAGCAGTAAATCCCTTGCAAAATATTCAATCCATGCCGCTGAAAACCCCATTAGCAACAATAAGCCAGCTATCCTGTTCCCAGTCACCGAATTCTAGATAAATCTTACTGAAAAAGTAGGAAAATATACCATCGTAGCATAATTTGGCATGTTTTATATTTAAGAAATCTGCCTGGTTTCAAAATATTCTTGTATCATAGTTGACTGAAAACATTAGAACTATGTCTGATCCAACATTTATTTATGACCAGGAACCGTGAGGTCAAATCAATAGCCCCTTATGGAGCCTTTGTTGAGATTGCACCTGGACGTGAGGTACATATGTCATTAAGCCAGATTGGCTTATAGTTCAATCCTTTGTTTTTTTTTTCTTCTCATTGTTACCATTGTTCTTTGTCCTTTTTGGCGAAGAAAAATAATATGAGTTTAGCAAAAAGTTTTTCATCATGTGTTGCATTAAACTTAAGTAATATCTATTGAGAAGTTATATGTTTAATAACATCTTTTTAAAAATTTGAAACATTTATCTAATTATAACTATAACAAAATTATATATAATAAACCAGAATCTACGAAGAAGAAGAAAACACACACACACACACACACGTCTCTGTTGAGAAGTTATACATGTTTAATAACATCTTTTTAAAATTTGAAACATTTATCTAATTTTACTATAACAAAATTATATATAATAAACCAAAATCTACGAAGAAGAAGAAACACACACACACACGGATTCAGAATACTTCTATCGTGGTTTAGCCCCATCACTGATATCATATCCAAGTACTCAACTCTTAGTACTACATCTAATTGCAATGAAAGTAAATAACTATAAGCAAGTAAACACCAAACGGGGTCTGGGTTTGAGAAGGATCAAACAGGTCAACACCGCCGGCATCCTCAAGCTTATATAGAAGATTATCTCTAGGAAGGACAGTATTTGTGTCTCTTGGGTCTACTCCTCCCCCCTTCGGAAGGACTCCCCTTGGACTGTTTTTCCATCCTCAGATGCCTTTTGGTTTGGCATAAAAACCTCAATATCATGTCTATTGTTCTTGGGGCCATCTCCACCTCCATCAGCGACGACACTTCTAGTTCTCTCTGGATCAATTTTTGGCATCCTTCAGGTGTTCTTCTTTCGATGGTGAGTGCCAAAAGAGTTTTACCCTTCTGGCTTGGATAGGGAGGCCTCAGTTGCTTCCATATTTCCAATGGTGTCTGGACTCCTCCCCCTTCCCTTCCCCATTATAATATATTTGGTCAGGCTTGCCGCTGATTCCCCCTGGTCACCATGGTACAAAGGACAAAATTATTTGGCCTCCTTCATCCATAGGCCTGTTTAGCTCCTTTTCAGGTTAGAACTTGGTCAGATCAAGAGGTCTTTTAGTCCATTGGTGCAAGACTGTCTGGTTCAAAGGCCACAACCCCCGGCATAGCTCATAGCTTGGCAAGCCCTTTCTATCTACCTTCCCACGCAATCTTTTCTTATCTACTGGCATAGTCAGGTTCCTCCCGCATGCTGTCTTTACTAGAATGGTATTGAAGATGTTGATCACCTTTTCTTCTCTTGCCCCTTCTCCACCATTTGGAAGAGAGTTCTTGGTAGCTTTTGACTTGCTAGGAGAAGAGTCCTCCCCCTCACTAAAGAGTGGATATGGACCATAGTTTTTAAGGCAGTAAGGTGACGGAGGCATTTGAGGGTCTTTCGGAGCGCCTTAGCGATAAGGCGGGCATAAAGCGCCTTATTGACTAAAGCGTTCCTGTGTAATTTTTTTATAAAACCAATCTATTTGGCTCAAATCCTAGTTGAATCCTATTACTCATATGTTACATAAATATTAAAGGTTCATATTCATACCAATGTAAGATATTCATCAATAAAACAAATCAATAAAGTGAATAAACTAAGTTCATCTTCATCAATCATCAATCATATTAACACATAATATAAATACAAAATTATGAAAAAAAATTATAAATATAAAGAAAAGAAGACATAAAAAATACAAGTATTTGTTATACTTACCTTTATGATGCCAAAATGAATACCTAAGCCCTAAGGTCATCCACTATATTTCTACTCCTGTCAAAGAAGAATGAAGCTCACCGCTACCGAAGCAAGCTCACCGCTGCCGAGCAAAATGGTCGCCTAGATTAGTGGTTCTTCATTGTTCCTTGATTCCTTCTCAAAGCCCTTTCTTAAAACTCTTGACAAAATCCAAACCCTGTTTGTGAATCTTGTTTTTGTTTTGTTTGTTTTGGTTATTTTTTATGGAGTAAAGTTGATCCCATACATCTCAAGTGTTAACAAAACCATACACCTACCAATAAAAAATCTATATTTGGAATCTTCATCAAGTAATTTTAAAATGTGTTTAAAAAAAAAAAAACATATAAGGCACCACTTCACGTAAGGCGGAGTACTGCCTTACCATCTCTAGACCGATGCCTTAGCAGCGCCTTAAAAACTATGATATGGACCGACATGAAATCTGTAGGGTCTTCTAGATGTGGCTATGGGGGTACAAAAGCTGAGCTTGTCGACAGTGTTACAAATATTGGGAAGGAGGAAAATGGCCAAATTAGGTCCTGAAACTTCTAGGACATCCTATTTTAGGCTCTTTAAACGTCCATAATGGTAGTTTGACTTCAGGCCTAGGTTGGTAGTGTACGTTGTATACATTCTCTAACATGGTCTATTCCACACATTTTTTTTTTTTTTTTTTTTTTTTTTTT
>NW_024868377.1:75623-75738 GCF_013358625.1 Macadamia integrifolia | reverse complement strand
AAGAAACAAAGTCATATTAAAGAACAAGAAAGAATATACAAGGGGGAAAAATAGGTGGGAGAGGCTTACATGAAGCCAAGCAAAAGGGAGCCAACCAAAGAGAAAGAGGGGGGGG
>NW_024868377.1:11438-75597 GCF_013358625.1 Macadamia integrifolia | reverse complement strand
GGGGGGGAAGGGGGAAAGCAACAAGGGGATACAATCCATGAAGGGGTGGAAGTGGGGGATATGATAGTAGGTGGAGGCCTAGGAGACAACAATGAGCCTGTTCCTTGGGGTGTCTCTAACCCTACGATGTGGGAGGGAAGCAAGCTTAGAGCTGACGTCAAAGTAGATGGCATTCCAAATCTTATCATAAGAAGGAATTGGACCCCCATCCACAAAGGTTTTGCTCCATCGAGAGTTGGTTAATGGTGGCACAAAGTTTGAGCTTTCCAACAATGTCACAAATGGTGGGGTCAGGAAAGGTCATATCTACCCAGATCCATTCTTGTGCTAGTAGGCCAACAACGACTAAGGACTTTTTGGCAGATGGTGGAGTAGAAGGGACAAGAGATGAGGTGGTCAACATCTTCAGTTCTATTCCAACACAGGCAGCATATAGGAAGAACCTGAGTGTGACGGTGGATGAGGAAGGACTGCGTAAGGATGCAGTTGGAGATAGCTCGCCAAGCAGTGAAGCTGTGGCAAAGAATATTGCCTTTAAACCAAAGGACTTTGAGGCACGAATAAGAGGGACTTTGTTGGAACTTGGAACTAAACAAGCTGGAGGGGGAAGGATTCCAAAGGATAGAATTCTCTCTTCCTCTCTAGCCAGGGGGAAGAGGCGAGGGGCGAGAGAGGACCAAGCGTCAGCTAAGGGGGAAGGGGGAAGGGGGAGGAGCCCAACCATTGTTGAGGATGATGGAGAGAGTAGCAAAACGATTAAGACCAGAGTAGACAATCTTGGGACTAATATATAATTTAACACAATATTTAGTGGTAGAACATATATAATTCAAGTAAAACAACTTAAATTTGTATTTGGAATGATTCAACATCAAATTATAAACCATTTCGTCATACATGGTTTTTTACAAAGAGTCAAATATATCCAAGTCAACAATAATACAATACAATCAATGTCACCCCCATGCTGATCCTAGAGTCCTAGGGCTGGATCGAAACCACTAGAATGTTGTTAATGCCGAATCAAGTTATCCTCTGCATATATCATAAAAGCTAGCCATGTCATAGTATAGCAGAAGAAATGTTTGAAGTCCTCCACATTCCACAATAGCCCTATAAATGGAAACATCAATGTACTGGAGGTCTAGAGTATATATCTCTGAACCATGAGGACCTTAATCGAGAGCCATTGCTCCTTGATGGTGCCGGTGGAACTGGAACTGGCATTGGCATGTATGGATGGTGGGCCGGGAACAAGAAGATACTGCCCACAAAATCTGACCCAGTGTGTGATTGATCCTTATACTCAAAGGCAAAGAGTAATGGTGACGAAGAGCTATCTGCTCATTATGAATGGCTCCCACATTATTGCACTATTTGTTGCTCATTTGGCCACCAAACTTTAGCTTGTGCTCCCAAAATTTCTACTGCCATTGATGAAGGCCGTATCATTGTTGAAGCTCCCTTAGCACTGAGTAAATCACTCACTTACCTGACCATGGGAGAAAGACCAAGTGCAACCACTGGCACCATAGCTGGATGGCTATCCCAGAAAATCTCGAGGATCCCTCTGCTAGACCTACGTTCGTTGTTCCCTCCGACCTTTCCCCTTTGTCCATTGGGCTAAACAGATTCGATGATCTGCTTTCCTCTTCTTCGTCTGACAGCGAAGAGGGTGAGATGTCCTCTCAGCCTTCCCCCAACTTGTCCCCTCGTCTTATCACTATTCCTTGCCAACATTTTGTCACCGATCACCTTACAAATCTTCCTCTCTCCTCCCCTTCTTCCTCCTGCCAAGTCCCCCTTTCTCTGCCGGCCCTTGACTCCAAACCTTCTGAGGTAACCTTGCTCGTTGAGTCTCTAAACTCTTCCACAACCTTTCCCCCTCTCCACCCTCCTTTTGACGTGGAACCTACCTCACCTCATCCTACATGGCCCACCTCTCTTGCCCAACCCATCTCCTCTCCCTCCTTAACCCTAAAGCCCACTCACTCGACTATGCCTAAAAAAGCTCATCATCTTTGGCCCACTCATGCACACCCTCCTTACCTATTACGAAACCCATCTTCCTTAAACCACCCATCCCCCATAAACCCGCCCATTTCCACACCCAAGAACTTCGACCTGGATATCCTCCTGGGTCTTCGTCCTAACCTATCGAGAGTTTCCTTACCCCCTCCCCCCTCCCCCCTCTCTTATCTTCTGCAGGTACTTCGATCACTACTTTGCTTTGCCGACTATCGCCCTTGCGACTCCTTTCGTTTGTTCGCCTCTTGCGCTCGCTGCCACTTTCCTGCTTCCTTTGGCTCTCCGTCAACCTACCATCTATGCCCTCGTCAACCAGACATCTATGGTAGCTGATGACTCCCCCTCTCAACTCTGGCCTTCCGCTAGACATTCCTCCACTGCTGGCCGGCATCCATCTAGCATCGCTTCTCCCTCGGTTGCTTCCTCGTCTGTTGCTGGTCTCCTTATGCCTGTTGCTGCCACTTTGTCTTCACCTGATCTAGGCATCGCCACTATTCCCCCCTTTTGCAAGAGCCTCCTCCTACTGCAGATTCTACATTTGTCTCTCCCTCTAAGACTCCCACAGCTACTTCTTTGGAATTTTTGAGAATTGCTCCCCAGCGGCCACTACAAACATCGCCTCCTGAACTCTGGGCTCCTCCCCTACTGCCCACGATCGCTGCTCATGTTACTCCCATTGATGACACTCTGTCAACTGCCCCGGAGGGCAACATTACCACGTTTACTTCCGCCACCTCCTCTCCTCTAGAGAAGATTATGATGCCTGGGGTTTCTGAAAGCCTCCCTTCTCAGGATGCCCTTTCTACCTACCCTCCTGGCACCTCTGCCTCCCTACTGGAAAGGAAAGTTAACCGTCTATGGTGCACTTGAAGGAAACTGATGTCACCAAGATGGAAAATTCACCCCTCCAAAGTTTCTTGTCACTCCCTATTCTGCTGCTACCATCTTCCATAGAATTTTGGTCGCTAAGTACTTCTCCATTCGGTCTATGTTCGACAACACCTCTAAATCCACCAAAAAGAAAAGCCCCCCTCTAACCCAACCTCTTCTTGCCTCAACATCAACAAACCTGTCTTCTCCAACCCCCTGCCCTGTGGTTCCCCTCTTCCCTACTCCCTCAAGGAATATCACCGAAGGAAGAAACCTTCTTCCCGTCCCCTGGCTCCTTTGAGCCCCTGTTGTCACGCCTCTCTCGGTCAAAATGATCCCCTAGACCATTTGGAACATCTGAGGTATTAATTCCTGGGTCAAGTAGTCTTATCTTAGAAACCCTCATCCGCTCTTCCAAAACTGACCTGTGTTGCCTCCTGGAAACCAAAGTCTCTGAGGCCAATGCCCCCTGCATCCTTAACCTCATTGCTCCTTCCTGGTCCTCCATCTCCAACTTCTCCCTCCACCCCAACGGCCGTATTTGGATCCTTTGGAACCCTACTAAGCTCAATGTCTTCTCCCTCTCCTCAACCCCCAATCCATGCATCTTTCTATCTTTGATCTGTCCAGTTCCAATTTTTTCTTCCTCTCTATTATCTACGCCCTCAATTGTGCCTCGGATAAAGAGGATCTTTGGTCCGACCTCCGGTCCTTTGCCCCCAACACTGGCTTGCTCCCGTGGGGGCTTGCTGGAGACTTTAATGTTGTCAAATTCAGTGCTGAAAAGTCGGGAGGAGCTCTCGTCGACTCATTGGTGGTGAGCTCCTTCAACGATTGGATTGAAAAAATTGGCATGCATGACCTCAGATGGTCCGGCGCAAACTTCACTTAGCACAACCATAGATCCAATTCTGGCAGAGTTGCTAGTAAACTTGATATGGTCTTGGTCAATGAATCTTGGATAACCTCTTTTCCTTCTTTCCATGCTATCTTTGATCTCCCCAACATCTTTGACCACTCCCCTATCTCCCTCAATGTGTACCCCTACATATCCTTTGGTCTTAAACCTTTCAAATTCTTTGACTTGTGGACCCTTCACCAAAATTTTCTCCTTACTGTTTGTGAAGCATAGAGCCTACCTATTCAAGCCTTTTCCTCTCCTCTTATTGCTTTCACTAGAAAGCTCAGGAATGTCAAGTCTGCCCTCAAATCCTAGAATCGTTCCACCTTTAGTGACATCTCCAACCACGTCTCCCTGAGCAAAGAAAACCTTCGATCCGTCCATTCCTCCCGTCAATTAGATTCTCTCAATCCTTCCATTGCTAATGAGGAAAAAGCATGATGCCCTTGACCTCTTCTCTCTCCTTGCCCAGGAAGAGAGTTTCCTTCGCCAAAATTCTAAAATTAAATGGCTTGAGCTCGGCAACTCCAACTCCTTTCATCGTTTTCTCAAAGCCAAATCAAATTCCAACTCCATCCCCTTGCTCGCCTCTCGGAATGGTGATACCCTCCTCAACCCCGAAGAGAACAAATCTGAAACTGTCGCTTTCTTTCGGAACTCTTCCATGCCTCCCCTTCCCCTCCCCCCCTCTCTGCGTACCCTGCCGACCTTAACAAATTCGTCCCTGATAACCTTGCCTCCAACCTTTACTCCATTCCCTCAGAAGAGGAAAGCCTCTCGACTAACCTCTCGCACAAAGCCAACAAGGCTCCTGGATCTAATGGTTTTAGTATGGGATTCTTCTCCTCCTACTGGGAAATCATCAAATCGGATCTCATCCATGCTATCAAAAGCTTCTTTATTAACTCCTCTCAGATCAAAAGTGTCAATCAAACCTTTCTTTGTCTCATCCCCAAGCTTGAGGGAGCCTCCTCCATGTTGGATTTCGCCCCATTTACCTTTGTAACCTCCTCTACAAGTTCATTGCAAAAATCCTTGCCAACTGAATCCAATCGGTTGTGGACTCTCTAGTCAGCCCTAATCAATATACTTTTATAGCTGGCAGAAGCATTGCAGATAACATCATTCTCTGCCATGAGGTGGTTAGAGGTTTTGAGCGGAAATCCCACTCTGTCGCTACCCTCCTCAATATTGACATTCACGAAGCCTTTGATTCCATTAATTGAAATTTCATTTCTAGGGTCCTTTGCCAAATTTCCTTTCCCCCGGTCTTTATCCATTGGATCTACTCATGCATCTCTACACCCATGTTTTCTGTTCTTGTTAACGGTTCTCAGGCTGGCTACTTTGCCTCTTCTGTCGGTATTAGGCAAGGTTGTCCTCTCTCCCCCCCTCCTCTTCGCCTGCTCTCGAAGTCCTCTCTAGATCCATCCAATCTGCCACTTACCTCCATCTCATCACTCCATCCCCAAATGCAAATCCATTGGCCTCACTCACCTTGCCTTTGCTGATGATCTCATGATCTTCTCCAAAGCTGATCCTCTTTCCATCTCCTCTATCATTTCCTTCCTTAACTCTTTTGAATCTTTCTTTGGCTTCCCTATCAACTTGTCTAAGTCTCGCCTCTTCCTTGCCGGTGTCTCTTACTAGGTCAAAGAATATCTCCTTCATCTTACTGGTTTCTTGCTTGGTTCCTTGCCAGTCAAATACCTGGGTCTCCCTCTCATCTCTGCCAAGCTTTCTGCCCACCACTGTTCCCCCATACTTGATCTCATGAGGAAAAGGCTCCAGCTCGAGAAAGGAAGGCTTCTTTCCTATGTTGGTTGCCTGATTCTTGCTAGATCTGTGATTCAATTGATGTACCTCTACTGGTTGGGTGTTTTCTCTATGCCTTCCTTTGGAAGGCTCAGATCAATCCAAATTCCTCCACCTCCTTAGATGAGCCTCTGTTTGTCTCCCAAAATCTGAGGGGAGCCTGGGTCCAAGAAGAGTCAAAGATTATATTAAAGCAAGCACCCTTAAGCTCATCTGGAAAATTGCTTCCAAACACTCTAGTATCTGGGTCAACTGGGGATACTCCTCGTACCTTAAAAAGGACTTCATTTGGATGGCCTCCCCTCCATTTGATGCATCCTAGGTATGGAGAAACATCCTTCTCCTCATACCAATGGCCCTTATGCCATCTCCTCCAACATCACAAATGACTCTTGGTCTTCCCTTCGCTCCCCTTTCCTTTCTGATATCTGGGCCGACTACACCCCCTCCCCTCCTTCCATGGGAACCAGGAGAACAAGATCTCCTGGATCCCATGTTATGATGGTCCTTTCTCCTCTACATCTGCCTAGAACCTCATTCGTTCCTCTGCCCCTATTGTCCCTTGGCATAAGGTTATTTTATTTAAAGGACACATCCCACGCCAAAGCTTCACCACTTGGTGCGCCTTCACTGATCGCCTCCCAACCCAATCCTTCCTCAACCACCTCCACATCCAAGTCTCCCCTTCTTATCTCTGCTAGAACAACAATGAAGACACAAACCATCTCTTCTTCAACTGCCCCCTCTCCATCTGGAAGAAAGTCGTTAGCCATTGTTGGCCTACCTAGAGACCCATTATGCCTTTCAACCGGGAATGGATCTGGAGTGACATGACCTTTTCTAGTGGCACAACGGGTAAGCTTGCCTTTTCTGCCACTATCAACCATCTTTGGATGGAGCAGAATCTCCATAGATGGATGTCCAAATCTCGGTCCTATGATCAGATTTGGAATGCCATCTATTTTGATGTCCGCTCTAAACTTGCTTCGCTTAAGCAAAAACCGGTAAGGAACACCCCAAGGAACAGGCTCATTGTTGTTGCCTGGGGACTCTCCTCCATAGCCTCCCACCACCCCCATGATGATTTGTATCCCCCTTAGGCCGCCTTGTTTTCAGCTTCTCATGAGGTTTTAGTTTCATCTGGTTAGCTTTTGCTTTGCCCCCCCCCCTTGTCCTTCCCCTTTCTTTTGTGTTTGCTGCTTCTGCCCTCTGAGCTGTGCTCTCCCCCCTCCCCCCTCTCTTCCTTTGTATATTCTTTCCCCTGTTTTAATGCATTATTTATTCATCTAAAAATAAATAAATAAATAACCGTGCACATTTATGTATTTTTTCATGTATTTAGAATTCCTTTGACTATTTTATCTTTTTCCATCTTTGAGGTTTCACATTCTTAGTCTTATGCAGGGACTCTGTCATATTAGTGAACTAAGTACCGATTGGCTGGCAAAGGCTGAAGATGTAAGTTCTAAATATGTTCAATAGAGTTCTTGCTGTTTCAAGTTTACATCAATTTCTCATTGCAGGTTGTAAAAGTTGGGGATCTTGTTGATGTCAAACTTATTGAGGTAGGCACTTTTTATTCTTCTTGTTACAACTGAGAATTTCTAATATGATTGATTGCTGGAACTTTTGAATGTGGAATGGAGGATTTCATCCTCCCTGCCTGTCTGGTTTGTACAATGATTATGCCAAAGGGTAGAGGAAGCTTCTGTCCTGACCCAAGCCTCTTGTGCATACCGTTCTCCTTAATAATTTCATTCTCCTTAGCATTGATGGACAATGTTAGGTTTTTTCTTTAATGTATTCTGGTTGATCTGATACTTGCTGTCAGGACATACGGATGTTCACTAACTATATAACAGTAATGGACTAATGATTATACTAATTTTTACCTGCAACCATATAAGTTAGGTTTTCAACTGGCCATGAAAATCATTTGATTAATTGATAATGTTCACTATTACTCCAAGAAGGTGATTGTGAAATGTCCTTGTTTCTGTTAACCTCCTCGTTAAATTGTCCCAATCCATGCTTCGCTAAATTGTCCTCATCCATGCTTCTTGAAATTTTATTGATAATGTTCTTTCTTGTTATATGACATATGATCCAGATAAATGAGAAAGGGCAACTTCGTCTAAGCCGCCGAGCTTTACTTCCCGAAGCAAGTCCAGAAAAGGCCAATACGGAGCATCAAACAGGTACCCAAACTGAAGAAAATGCATCCTCACAGACCACTGAGAAGGGTTCACCCAAATCACGAACATTGAAGGGCAGATTAACTGCAGAGGACATTGAACAACCCCAGGAGAACGTTACTGTCTCCAAGCTGACTGGCTTACCTATGAAAAGCAGTTCTGCTGATGAGAGCTTGCTCAAGCCAGAAAAGGCTATCAAGAGATTAATTAACCCTGCAAAAGGTGGACCCTATATTAACAAATCGAGGCCAAAGAAGACCAGCAGTAAAGCAGTTAACAGCATTGCTGGCAATGAAGGCACTAGCTTGGTGGATGGCAAGGCTAAAGTTGGGTAGGCAGTCTTGGTTTAGTGGCCAACTGTGGGATTAGTTCGATGATGAAGTGAATGGAGATTGATGGAAGATCACTCCTGTAAAAAGGACAAGGTACAAAGTCCACCTTTTCTTTATATTACATCAATATGCTGAACATGTACTGACATGGTTGTTTAGGAAGAAAATTAGTTCATATTGGGAAAATGACTCCTAACATGATAAGAGTCACTAGGACCACATAGTACACTTTTTATTAATTAAAGCATCTGTGTGTCACCTGCCCATGTTCTATTCGATGATGGTGTCTTTATTGTACACAATATATATATATATATATATATTTTGGTATGGCTGGCTGCATTGCATGTAATGTTAGATTTCCCTAATATATCCATCTACAGTAACTACCAATACAACGATAACAGCAAAATCAGTCTTATCCCAACTTAATGGGGTTGGCTACATAGATCCATTTAATAAAAGAAAAAAAAAAAGAGATTAGAGATAGGATAAGAAAGATGAAAGTGGATCGAAGAGAGTAAGCAGAAAGAGGTAACAGCCTAACAAGTCAAGAAAATCTCAGCTAAATGGGGCCAGTTATGTGGATCCTCGCCCTCCAATAGGCTCTGTCTTGCCCCTAGATCTTTTAGCTCCTACCATCTATGTTAGATCACTCCTCCTAACTAGTGCGTCCTCATGCCTCCTTTGAACATGGCCATAGCACCTCAGACGACTTTCACGAAGACCACCTCAGATGACTTTCACGAAGTTTGTTGAAGATCAGGGCAACTCCCAAATCAGCTTTAATATGTTCATTTCTTATTTTATCCTTCATAGTTTTTGCCTCTCATACATCTTAACATCCTCATCTCAGCTACACATATATTCTCTACATGACACTTCTTACTTGCCCAACATTCCGCCCCATATATCATGGTTGTTTACACAACAGTCTTGTAGAATTTTCCCTTAAGCTTTAAAGGGATACGCCGGTCGCACAACATTCTAGAAGCACCTCTTCGCTTCATCCATCCCCCTTTAATTCTCTGGGAAACATCATCTTCCATGTCACCTTCTTTACTTATGGTTGCCCCCAGATGTCTAAAGTACTTACTTTGTGGAATCTCTGTCTCCTCAATTTTCACCATTTCATTATCTATCATAGAGTGGCTAAAATTGCACATCATATACTCAGTTTTCGATCTACTCATCTTAAAACCACTTGTTTCCAAGGTTGATCTTCATAGCTCCAATTTAATGTTAATCCGTGCTTTAGTCTCATCCACTAAAATGATGTCATCGGCGAAGAGCATACACCAGGGGACCTTGTCTAGAATGCTCTTGGTTAACTCATCCATGATAAGTGCAAACAGATTGGTGCTTAAGGCCAAACCTTGATGTAACCGAATCATAATTGGGAATTCCTTGTCTTGACCTCCCATAGATCTCACGATAATCACCACACCCTCATAGATGTCCTTCCATATCTCCACATACATACTCGAAACCTTTTATCTTTTCTAGTACATGCCGGATTAGATCTCTAGGAACTCTTTTTTAAGCTTTTTCTAAGTCAATAAAGACCATATTGAGATCTTTTTTGTGGACTCTATAACTTTCCATGAGCCTCCTCAATAGGTAGGTAGCCTCCATCGTCGATCTACATGGCATAAATCCAAATTGGTTCTCTGAGATCTTAGTTTCTCTTCTCAGGCGGGCATCAATAACTTTCTCCCATAGTTTCATAGTATGACTCATTAGTTTTATGCTTCTATAGTTGTTACAGCTCTGAATTTCCCCTTTATTTTTGTAGACCGGGACCACAACGCTTCTCCTCCAATCATCTAGCATCTTCATAATCCTGTTAACCAAGCAACCCCGCATGCTCTTAGCATTTTCCATAATTTTTATTATGATCTTATCTCAGCCCAGTGTCTTTCATGCTTTCATCTTTCTTAGGGTTTCTTTAACTTTTGCCACCCTAACCTTTCGTACATATTTATGACGTGTGGAGTCTTGATGAGTAAAGCAATCTTCCGGGTCATTCCTACTCAGAGTATCCCCATTTAGTTGGGCACTAATATACGCATCCCATCTCTTCACAATGTCCTCATCCCTTACCAACACTCTTCCATCATCACCTTTGATACACCTCACCTAGTTGAAATCCCTACTCTTCCATTCTCGCATTTTAGCTATCTTGTATATAGCTTTTTTCCCTTCTTTTGTATTTAGGTTAATGTACATATCCTCATATTTTTTCGTGCTAGCCATCCCTAAAATCCTCTTAGCTTTGTTTGTGCATCAAAATACATCTCATCTTTAATTCTTTTCCATGTCTTAAAACAAACTTTCTTTGTCTTGATGGCTACTTGGACTTCTTCATTCCACCACCACGTCGCTCTAGGGGCCTGACGACTATCTTTTGCTTTCCCTAGGACTGGCAACCCGCTTAACACAAGTCATCATCTTGTTCCAAATCTCATTGGTCTCCCTCGAAGTCTCACTTTCCTTGTTTGACCACTTTATCCGAAAATGTATTTAAGGGCTCACCTTTTAATTTCCACCACCTCATCTTAGGGTACGTAGGTTCCTCCCACAAATTTGTGCTCTGAGATACATATCCAACACCACCAGTGTACGTTGGGTGGTTAAACTCTTCCCAAGGATAACCTTGCAGTCCTTACATAACCTTTTGTCTACCCTTCTTATTAGGAAGAAATCTATCTGGCTTGCATGATTCCCACTTTTGAAGGTAACTAAGTGCTCCCCTCTTTTTGTGAAGAAAGTATTCACAATGGGAAGATCATAGGCTACCGCAAAGTCCAGGAGTGAGGTCCCCTCCTCGTTCTTCTCTCCAATGCCATACCCTCCATAAATACCTTCATATCCTCTACGATCCCTCCCAACATGTTTATTCAAGTCACCTCCAATAATAGTTGATTCATCTTGATTAAGACTATATATCAATCATCCATGTCATCCCAAAATTGACTCTTGATACTTTCATGCAATCCTACTTGGGGTGCATAGGCACAAACAATATTGACAACCTCTTTCTCCGACATCAATTTGATAGATATAATCCTCTCCCATTCTTTTGACATCCACTACATCATTCTTTAGATTTTCATCCACTACAATACCAACTCCGCTTCTGTTACTTTGATCTTCTGCATACCAAAATTTGAAGTCATCCATTGCCTTAGCTTTATGACCTTTCCATCTAGTCTCTTGAATACATGCAATGTTAATCTTCCTTCTCCTCCTAACATCAATAAGTTCCAAGCTCTTCCTGGTTAAGGATCCAATGATCCAGGATGTTAATCTAATCCTGCGCTTCTGGGCTGAAATCTTTCCTCTCACATGCCCTTAACTACTTATCACCGCATTCAGGCGTCAATACAGGACGTCGCTTATGGGGGACGCCCCAGCGAAAGAAGGACAAAGTGACATAACAAAAGACACAAAAGAGATCAGAAAACAAAAGGATCCATGCAAAAGGAGATTGGTTGGACATAATGAAGTGTCGGCTGCCTACCTGACGCACCAATATATTGAAGTAAATATAAGTAATAGATAGGTATATACAAAAGAATTACAAGGGAAAGGGCATCTATATCAATCAATGGTAAAAAATGAGAAAATGATAAGGCGCATAAGCAAACAGATACAGTAAGGCTATGAAAATATACACATCTCACACATTCACTAAAATACAACGTGAACACAATAGATGCTGAAATCAAGATATAGACACGTCCAATAGCAACATGTATAGCAACCAGCTAATGACAAACAAAATATAAACATATACAACAAACTAAATATATAAAGAACATGTGATGTTACACTACAACCAACACAGAAGGCAAACCAGATTTGACATATACAATAATCAATCACGAACAAGAAAATCATACAAGACAAATGGTAGAAAGAAAACAGAATATTCCAATGTCGACCAGAATGATACAAACAAATGCTACATCAAACTAAAGCCTCAACAGGGGTAGGCACTTTTTTTTATTTTATTTATTTATTTATTTTTTTTATGAATAAATAAATTCATTGCCAAAGGAAGAAAGAATATACAGGAGAATAAAAATAAGGGGAGGAACAAGCCTGAGAAGCCAGGAGGGGAGGACTAAACTAAGCACAAGGGCGACAAACCAAAGGGGAGCTAAGGGTGGGAGGGGGAGAGAATGGTAGTGGGGATGCCCCATGATACAACAATGAGTCTATTCCTTGGGGTATTTCTAATAGGGCGGGAGCGGTGAGAAATTATCTTGGAGGAGACATAAAATATAGATGGCATTCCAAATCTTGTCAAAAGAACGAGAGTTGGAGGTCCATCTACGAAGATTCCTTTCCATCCAGATATGGTTGATGGTGGCAAAGAAAGCAAGCTTTCCGACAATGTCACAAATGGTGAACCAGCATAAGTCATATCAACCCAGAACCATTCTCTACTTAAAGGGAGCACTCTTTTTCTCGATGGCCAGCAGCGACTAAGAACCTTCTTCCAGACCGAGGAGGAGAAAGGGCAGGAGAAGAAAAGATGGTTAACATCTTTGGTGCCATTCCAGCAAAGTCAGCAAGAGGAAGAGACCTGGATGTGGTGAGAGGTTAGGAAAGTCTAGGTAGCAATGCAATTGGAGATTACACGTCAAGCAGTGAAGCTGTGGCATGGGGTGTAGCCTTTAAACCAAATGATCTTACGCCATGTGGAGATTGCGCGCCAAGCAAAGGCGGAGTTAAATGAGCCAGAAGAAGAAGGCATCCAAGAAATAGTATCGTGCCTACTCGGTGGCCGGGAGAAGTGGAAGAGAATGCCAAATGTCTGCAACGGGAGAGGGAGAAATGGGAGGGTCCCAGTCATAGTTGTCACGGCGTCAAATCGATCCAAGGCGGTCGAGGGGTGGCTAATCGATTTGGCGATGAATCGCCCATTATGGCGTTGCCATGGCGGTCAAATCGCCCATTTGTCATTTTTTATTTTCTCTATTTTCTATAGTTATTTAGTATGCTATTTTTTTTCCCCTATTCTCTAAATTTATTTAGCATGCTACAAGCCAACAATATACCCTATAACATATAAATCCAACATTAAGCAACATCAAATCATCAAAAAACAACATAGCCCTATCAAAATCACCCTGCATTTTACAAAAAATCGACTGCCTAGTGAATCAAGCGTGACCTGGTGTCCATGGAGGTGTCATGGCGATGCCTATCAGCCAATGGCGACCGCCATTTGTGAGTCACGTAAATCGTAGCACTGCCATGAACTTCTTTTTCAGCCAGGACGTCAAATCGCCGCTTGGGTGACGCCATGACAACTGTGGTCCCAGACACCATCTCGGAGGATGATATCAACCATGGCAGACCAGCAAGACCCCGAGGAGTAGATAGATCTGGGGCTAACAACAGAAAGGACGACTCTTAGAGGGTGTTAGGGATCAAAACATAAAGAGGTTGAGGAACCATTCCAATGGAGTAACGGATGGCCTCAAGGGCTTTGGGTCTAGTGCGGTGAATATTACGTCAGACCTAAGAAGCATCAATGGAATGGGAGACAATCCAGAGAGAATCTGTCTTAAGGAGAGAGGAGTAAACCCATGAAACCCAAATGCTTTTTTGCTTTGAAACAATCCTCCAAATGAGTTTGAGAATCCCCATATTGTTAACTTCTCTGATTCTCCTAAGACTAAGGCCACCTTCTGATTTGGGAAGGCACATAGTTCCCCAGCTAGTGAAGGAATTTGGAGAAATCACCCCCTTTCCAGAGGAAAGAGCAAAGGAGGGACTCAATTGCCTTGATGGCAGAGCTGGGGAGGGAAAAAATGCCAGACCAATAGAGGTACATGGATTGAATCATTGATATGGCAAGTTCAAGGCAACCAACATAAGAAAGCAGCTTCCCTTTCCAGAGGTGCAACATTTTTTTCATGAGGTCATGCATTGGGGTGCTATAATGGGCCAATAGTCTAGTAGTAATAAGAGGCAATCCAAGGTACTTAACAGGGAGATGACTGAGAGAGAAGCCTGTCAGCTCCAGGAGATGGGCTTTTGAAGAGTCGGAGATCCCAGAGAGGAAGAAACGGGATTTAAGGAGGTTGATGTGAAGACCGAAGAGCTCTTGGAAGAGGTGGAGAGAAGACATAATGGATGTGATGGATCCGAGGTCAGCTTTAGAGAAGATCATAAGACCATCAGCAAAGGCAAGATGGGTGAGAAAAAGGGATTTGCATTTAGGAATAGGAGAGATGAGATGCTAGTCAGTGGAAGATTGGATAGATTTGGAAAGAACCTCAAGCAAAAGAAAGGGGGAAAGGGGGCAACCTTATCTGATGCACCATAAAAGAGTTGAAGAAACCCGTCGGGCTACTATTGACCAAGACTAGAGAAAAAAGAAGGTGGAGATATAGGAGTGAATCCAGAGCACAAAGAGAGAGGGGAAGGACATCTGAAGGAAGACTCTAGAGATGAACTCCCATTTGATGGAGTCAAAAGCTTTGTGGATGTCAATTTTAAGCAGCGCTGCAAGGGAGTGGGAGGGGTAGGCATGTTAGCAAGCAAGTAAACAAATCAATGAGAGAGGAGTCCCTTACTACCTTGAGGGCTCCAACCCCTGTCAGAACCAAGTAATCTGGTTTAGAATCGGGATATTGGATCCCTAGGGAGTAGCAATGTCGACCTGCACACTGTATAGGAGGCCAGAGCAAACTAGAGAAGACCAGATCCGATTGGCGCTACTCAAACGAGGGCTATAATAGCGGTGGGGCTAGGTGGGGCTCTAGGATCAGTGTTGGGGATATGGATAGGACGAGATTCAGTGCTGGTTTGTTGGGGATAGGACTGGAGGAGAAAATCGGGGGTACTTGAATTTAGGGGAAGTTACCAGGGAGAAAGAGAATCAGGTGGTAGCATTTTGAAAATCGATTACGGTTGTAGTGTGAAGAATTTTGGGGATCACAAGTGGACCAGATAGAGTCAGGGGGCAGAGAGGTTCTTTGTGAGTGGGAGAGATAATCAGGGCTGGTGAGAATTATCAAGGAGATAATCAGGTGGAGATCATACAGGGGAAAATCTGGTGTAGATCATACGGGGGAAAATCTGGTGGAGATCATATGGGCTGGTGAGAGTTATCAAGGAGGTAATCAGGTGGAGATCATAGTGGGGAAAATCTGGCAGCAAAGTCTCGAATTCAACCAATTGCAGGGTTTTTTTTTTTTTTGGGTTAAAATCAATTCCAGATGCAGGGTTAGGGAAGTTTCTCAAAGGCCGAGCAGAGAGGTCGTGAGAGGGAGAAAACGGAAAAGGAGAGTAGTTATCAATGACAGAGAATCGGGAGGGTTATCAGTGAGACACAAAGCGGGGGGGCAGGGAGGTTGAGAGAGGGGGGAAATCGGGGCTTGGGATAAATAATAGTGAGAGAGAATCAGGAGAGGTCTGGCTAGGTTGTGCAAGAGATAATCGAGGGAGGAGAGAGAGATTCGACTTTTGAGAGAGGGATCGAGAGGGATCGGAGGTATACTTACCTAGTGGGAATCCCTATTCGTCACTGCTTGAGAGGGTGGGGACTGGGGATGTAGCGGCTAAGAGCCGAAGGCTAGAGAGCTGTTAGAGCGAGCAAGAGAAAGCCGTTAGAGAACCACCAAAAAACTGACATTACCAATAATGCTAGTTAAATTATAGTTGGTGTATTTGTTTTCTTTGTCGATCCCATTTAGTTGGAATAAGGCTGAGTTGAGTTTTGAGTTTTGAGTTTTGAGGTGTATTTGTTGCTTCATAGTTTTTGATATATAAAGATAATGCTGGTGGTGAAAATGACCTATGGATAAGCTTGCATCTGCTACGGGTATCTGTAGAGCACATTTTAGTTATCTTTGTCTTCCCAAGTGTCTGCACAAGCGAAACACAACAAAGACTGCTTATGTGCTATCCAGATGCCTGCTGTTCTTACACCTTGGTGAACATCAGTCATGCATTATAATTCCTAGTGTGAATATATCCAAAAGCTCAATTTCTGTGTACTGGACACTTGTAGTTGCATGTCTTTTGGTCAATGAATGCCTTGGCTAATTTGTTGGATTGTGATCTTGGATAATTGCAACACAAGCGTTGTCATGTAGTTCACAGATGTTATTTCTGTTTAATGCCATAAGGGATCAGCAACTCATATTTTCATGTCATATAATATGGCGACTAAAGTACGGACTGTCTTTTCCCCTTTCAAGGTCTTTTTGGTGTGCAGTTAGAGATGTTGACAATAATTGATTAAATACTAAGTGACCAGGTCAGTAGGGTAAATTTTTCCTTTCTAATCAATCACTTCTCTTTTCTTTCTTTCTCTGTCCTGCCCTATTCAGTGTTCAGATCTGCTACAGAGTGGGTTTGGCTTCCAAAGAATTTTTTGTGGTACATAGAATTTATTTCTCTTCCAGCTCAGTTTATGTGCTTTATGTTTTGACGTATGTTTATCTTTATGTTTATTTTCTAATGTACAACTGGTATAGGCTTTAGGGTTTTATAGTTTCTGTCTCAGTTGTTATTATGTTTCCCTTAAGAAATGAAAATGTTTTCTGTTATGTCTTAATTAAAAGAAAATGACCCTCTTAAGGGGTTGGATCTGAAGCAAGCTTAACTGCATACTCCTGATGATTATTGTTTTTTAGTGTTGGCATGAGATTTGCATCATGATTGGATTTCAATTTCAATATATAATTCTCATGGGGTAGTCCTTGTATAATTGGTTGTAATTTAGTTTTGTTTTTCACTGAATGGAATAGGATTTCGATTTAAGTTCTACTTTATCTTTTAGAGTTTTAGTGGAATTTTCAGTTTTTCCTTTTTGTAATAAATTTATATTTAATTAATGAATTAAGTCAGTAAATCACTGTGAACAGGAGAGTGAATATAGCATATCTACAAGAGACTAGGCGGAAATAAAAAAAATAAATAAATAATTAAAAAAATAGCTTCTTTTTTAACAATAATTCATTACTAAATAAGAAAGAACAAAAGGGGGCCCCTGGCATAAAAAAATATGGAGTCCCAAATCTGCTAAAATGATCTAGAGTTGGAAGTCCATCTTCTGAGATTATGCTCCAACCAAATGTGGTGGATGGCAGCAACGACACAAGCTTACCCACTTTGTCTCAAACCAAAGAACCTCCAAAGGTCATGTCAACCCAGATCTACTCATGCTGAAAAGGTAAAATCTTTGCTGAAAAGATGATCTGCATCTTCAATCGCATTCCAGCAAAGGATTTAGGAAGGAGAGACAGGAATGTACCTGTGGATAAGAAAGCAAGGCAGTGGAAGGCACTAAGAGTGGGCACACCAAGATGAGAAAATATGGTGAGGAATGTGAGACTTGAACCAAACCAGATTGCACCAAGGAACCAAAAAGCCTTGAGTTCCCGACTTCAAACTAAAGAGACTCAAAGGAGAGGCAGTCCAAGAAACCATATCACCCCTACAGCTGGTCTCCTAGGGATGCGAAGGAGGGAGGACTAAATAGGACACAACTGGGTGGAGGAAACAATTGGTGGGGGGCAAACACCCCTCGAAATGATGTCAAAGACCATGGTAAGCCTAGTCGAACCTGTCCCATCAAATGAAGGAGAATACCAAGGGGGTGCCAAGGATCCAACCATAGTCTGGTGGAGGAACCATCATCAATCAATGTAGTAATAGATCCAGTAGCAAGAGGTGTGAGTTTCAGAACCTGTCTCTAGACCTAGGAAGCGTCTGAGATAATAGGAGCCATGCAGATGAAGTCATTGGGGAGATGCCTAGAGTAGACCCAATCAACCCAAATACTTTTCTTCTTGGTTGTCAATCTCCAAATCAACTTGAGAATACCAGCCAAGTTTACATCTTTAATATGCCTTAGACCCAGACCTCCCTCCTCTTTTGGGAGGTAAACAGAAGCCCAAGAGATAGGATGAAGAAACCTGGAGCAGTCAGATCCCTTCCAGAGGAAGGAGCACATAAGAGATTCAAGCTTTACAATAACTGCCTAAGGGAGACCGAAGATGCCAGACCAATAGATATAGGGGGACTGAAGGATCGATTTGATCAACTCAAGATGGCCCACGTAGTATAAAACTTACCCTTCTAAAGCTGAAGTCTCATGCGCATGCGGTCAAAATGTGTTGCTGCAAGGTATAAAAGGTGTTCTCTTAGACAATTTGTCCAACACAACAAAGATAAACATCTTGCCTAGGAGCAATCCAGTGCATCTAGAGCTATGTTGGCTCTGTTATACTTTGTGCTATTTACCCAATTGACAAACTGAACTTTGTTTGGATTTTTGTGCCACATCATGTTTTATCCGCAAAATATAGAACCCGTCATCTACCATCACAATAGTCTCTTTGCAACCTCAATGTCTTCCTGGTAAATATGTGCCAAGCAAGAGATATCGTTATCCAAAGCATACAGGGAATCCTTTAGAATCAGGAAGATTTATGCAACCTTGCCATGTGTCATGTTCAAATGCTGCTACACGTGTCTACCCTGTGGCATTTTAGTTGGCACTGAAACTTTCCGACTTCTCATCCATGTTACCTTTTACTTCTATGTTAGTTTCAGCCTGGACAGTACTGCAAGGTGGCAGAATAAAGTTTTGAGGAAAGCCTGTTGGTGCAGTAATTGCAAAAGAGTCTGACGGTTTGAACTTTGACGATAAAGAAGTCTAATACCTTGTGGTCATTGGGCAATGTGATTGACATGAGCAACTAAATTTTACATGTAGTCTTCTTGCTCATCCAACAGTCATTATGGCTAAATGAGCCCTTCACATCGCAGAAATAAGTTCCTCCACTAACCATGTAGTAAACATTTTCCCCCTGTATGTGCATATGAAGAATAAGTTTATGATTCCTTTGGTCAATACAACTAAGGTACTTGGGTCTTTTTTTGAAGAGGTTTGTGAACTTAATCTGAACAAAAGGGTTGGGTATATTGGTGGTTGAATATTTGTATTAATTCGTAGTTGAAATGATTTTTCCCCTGAATGTTTTATTTACAATCTTGTGTATTAAATGGATCTTCTTTCTCTTCTGTACTCCTAAGTGAATTCCCTGTAAGTGAAGCAGGTGCCAGAGAAGGAGGAAAATGGTATTGAAAAACTCAAACAGTTTTCCAAACTTCGCTAAAGAATACCATAGAATGTCAGAAGCATGCTTCCTTTGGGAGATTTAAATAGCTTTATATGATAATTGCAATCCATTGAAAACAGATTAATTACCAGTTATATATTGGGTGATACCAACTGTCTTTTCACAGGATGGAATCCTTCCTGCTTGCGAGACAGGACCGTTATATTAGCGAGGAGCAGGAAGAATTATTGAAATGTAGGTTCTGTGAACTGTTGAACTTGGAACAGCAGAGGGAACCAACAGCTTGGTGCTATATGAAGCACAAGTACCTTGGTTGACAAAAAAAATTCCCCATTTTGTTCTTTCTACGAAAAAAAAAAAGAAGGGGTGGTGTTCCTGTATGGTTATTGCATTCTTTGGTTCTATTCTTTTAACCTAATTTTTCCAATTTTGTAGGGCGGAAATGTTGGGAATTTTGTGTAATGTATATATTTTAGTTCTCTTTAAAAATCCTTATTTATCAAATTGTTTGGGTTCGTATATGGCATAATTTGTGGTTTATTTTGAATACACTTGGCATATTGCGTAGAAAAATCCAATAAAGCCCCGAACTGAATTTCTTTTACGTTGTCCTTAAGAGTAAATGAAATTACTTGTGGAATATATAATGTTTGAACACAGCGACGAGGCTTGCGACGGCAACGGCTGGATGCTGCAGCGGCTGGGAGGTGATGCGCAAGGGCCTTGAAGAGGTTGAGGTTGCCGGTTGCGATTGCAATTGTAAACTACTTCCCCAGACCAGCAGCGAGAGAGGTGTACAGTGGTGTTTGCTGCTATATGGTGCCTAGAATTTACATTCCAGAGTCGGGAGAGGCCACGGGTCATTTGAATGGCCGCAGCAGCAGTTGAAAACCCAATTGAAACCCTCACGGGTTTTTTTCTTTTTTTTAGACAAAAAAAAAAAAAAAAAAAAAATACCCTAAACATCAAAGAAAGTTGTGTGCATTAGTATTAGTATCCTTGATCAGAGTTTTACTATTTATTGCTTCGTAGGCAATATTTTTATCAAATTGACTAATATGTTAGCCTTTACACAAAAAATGCTCAATTTCCAGATATTCCCTGCCATTAAATGTTCAAGTTCTTCCTCATCGTTCCAAATTTTGTCTACTTCCCATCATTCCTCGTTATTCTTTATCATCCCATGAAGAAGGTACCTTGTTGCTGCTTCAATAATTAGACCAGTAGTCCACCTAGAAATATTTTTTGTTTGATCAATCCTCTGATAATTAAAACTTTTTGTAAAAGATTGGAATTCTTCGTATATGAACAGGTTTGAATTTAGGGGCATTCACCTGTAATTTAGCATATTGATATGAAATTCCATTACCAATCCAATATTCTACTTGTTTTAGAATGATGTGGGGTTTGGGTTTCTCAAATCCAAAAATGACTTTATTTTATTATTTTTTATTTATTTATTATTTTTTTTTTAAAGGTCAAAGATAGGGACAAAACCATCTTATACTGTATGTTAATGGCCTTTTGGTCATTTTGGGGGTTAAGTGTTTAAAAAGAGAGAGAGGCAAAAAGCACTTCACTTGACTTTGTTGGATAAAGTAAACTAAAAGAGGATAAAATAATCTTTTGATTTGCGATGCTTGGGTTGAAGATGCAATAAGGGTAAAATAGTTTTTTGTATGTCCTACAACTACACCTGACTAACACCTTCAGTCTTCATGGGTGTAGGGTGCGGGTGAAATTGTTTAAAACATAGGAGGGGTTTTGAAATAGGATCATATTTCAAGGGAGAGGCATGTAAATAACTCAAAGTCATGAGGTAGAGTAAGTTGATTTTATTTAATCCATGATATACGAAAAGTTTCCAATCCCACAGTCTTAGGCACTGTTGGACAATGTTTCATTTCTGATGTTTCTGCGCTTTCTTGTTCCTAAAAACAGAGAAATAGCTTAAAAAGTATTTGATAAAGTTGTTTAGTTTCACTCGTTTCTAGAAACATAAATCAAAATTTATGTCTATTTACAATTTTAGAAACGATTTTGACGAAACAAGTCAAATTTGTTTCATCGTTTCGAAAAACAAATTTGAGAGAGAAAAAAGATTGTTGTGCCCGATAAATCTCTCAACTATTAAAACCTAAAACGAGGCAATTGAACCCTCTTTTCGTTTTGGGCATCTGATGATACTATTGGGGTTTTTAGTGGCATTACGTTTGCAAAAAGCGTTTCGAAAAACAGGTTTATCAAACACCAAAAAATCCGTTTTTATTTTCGAAAACGTGAAAAGCCGTTTCTACTGTTTCTAAACACAGAAACAGCAGAAACGTTATCAAACGGTGCCTATATAGTACAATCCACTTGATGAGTGAAGCCCAATGGATCTTAAATTGAAGAGGCTTGGGTTCCCCATTAACTATCTCTCCTTTATCGGTATGGATTTTGCATCTCTCTCTCTCTCTCTCTCTCTCTCTCTCTCTCTCTCTTCTACTATCCGGCCATTAAAATCTCATAAGGTACCATGCCTATTGTTGTTGCACGATTCCGAGTGATGCGGACTTGCACAACACAGATTAGAAGCTGGCCCAGAGGGAGCTCCAGAACTAGGCTCCGATGTCAAAGTTAGGTCTCAATATCCTCATTCTTACGTAAAGTAATTAGTCGATTGAGAGTCTTTCCAGTAACCTTGGCTAAGTGTTCCTTATATAGGCAACTTGAGTCCTTCTCATTGGTCGAGGGTCTCTGGCAGACCGACATGGGTCCTCTTCTTATTGGAGAGATTGTTCCTTGCCGTGGCTGAGCTGGCTAGGCCTATAATGGTTAACTCAACCTGGACTAGTTGTCATAACGGCTAACTTGACCATGGTAAAGTCCTATAATGGCTAACTTGACTATGGTGAGGTTCTACAACAGCTAACTTAACTGAGGTGGGTCTAAGAGTTAGATAACCACGCAGTCGTGGTTAGTTACCCTAGTCAAAATTTCAGTTGGTCATCAGTGTGGGGAATCCATGTGCGAGTAGGTCATGAGGTCAGGGTCCTCTGCTTATTGGTCGAAGAGGTCTTCCCACACTCCTACTAATGAGGTCAGGGGTAGGACCTCCTGACTATTGACCGGTCAACGTATATATGGTATATCATATGCCCCCCACTCTCTCAAGCTCCTAGCATAGGAGGTCGGGGGGAGTGTCTCTTGGCCTGGTCGATGAGTAAATTGGTGTATCAACTATCGCTGGTGGTTAAAGAGTTGTCACCAACTATAAACAATCATATTTGTTTGTCTTAAGCCTCGGTTCCTTTTGTAATATAAGAAAACCTTTTCTATCTCTTGGATTTAAGGCTTATAAGTTCTAATTTTATGTCAAATTTTCAGATTCTTCACCAAACAGAATCGAAGATGTTGGGATCACATGCAATGTGTGCAATAAGTAATTCAAAGATGTTTTAAAGTAGAAGCTCTATTAAAAGTCCGAATGACATCCATATCTCAACAACAAGGTGAAGGTTGAAGCTTCTATTTTATACATGCGTCATTTTTAGACCTATAACGTGAATTCCTTTAAATTTTCCTTACTTGTATTGTGGTTTTGTGAATGATGAATCATGCAAATAGGTCTCTTTTTAACTTTGAGTCATTAAAATCTTATTCCTTGTTGGTAGTCACAACTAGTCATCACACCTCAAGGTGGATATATAAATGTCAAGTTGAATTAGTATTCTCACTTTTTTTTTTTTTGGTTACTTTCTAAATTAGTTATCTTTAATATTACCTCTTTTTCAAATTTTTATTTGGCATTGTAAGCTTACAGGTGGAGATAGATCACGAGTCCCTCCCCCCCCCCTCCCATGCTTTTTAAAAAAAAATTGCATTCTCGTGGGTTTGTTGCTTGCAAGAGTTTTCTCATGCTCGGTTTTGTGGCCTATGCTATTTAGAGAAGTGCATTTTTAAGTCGCGCCTAGGTGCAGAGGTGTTAGCATGTCTCCTGCCGCAAGTATGGAATCTCAGGGGTAAGGGTGAAAAAATTCACTCAAGGTGGGTATTTTCAAACCTTCCCCTAGGATTCCATTCCCTTGGCTGCTAGTAAAGTTAAATAAAATTATCCAATTTATCAAATCATGTTGATTCTCCAAGGTTTGATTACTTATTTGTGGCACAAAAAAAACTTTTTGAATTTCCGGTAGAAAGAGAATACACTAACAACATGGGGTTGCAGATAAGGCAACAGCGAAATTTTTTCGATCTTTTTACCCTGATGTGTCTGGGCACAGAGCCACACTTCCGGACATAATTTTTTTAGCAAATTTTGTATTTTCACATGTTAAGCTTCATTTGTCTCAAAGAGATAGCAAGTAAATATGATTAATGACATGTTTATGAAATGGTAGAATCTCTTAAGCCCTCTTGGAATTGCTTTTTGTAGTATTAATTAATGGAATGAAACATTTGTAAGAAAATAAATCCAGGTAGAGTATACAATTTATCTGGATATGTACTATTTCCACCGGATGAAGTACGAATTCACAACATTATAGTAATCCTTGTTTTTGAATCACGAACAAATAGAATTTGAGTTGAGTCATATCAGAATGATACTATCCTTAAGGTTTTTAAACGCCCCTAATTGTGCAACTGGGTTGACCATTACGTTTATACCTCCAAGATAAAACAACTTCAATCACATAAGGTGCACTCTAATATGTGATTATACAGGGAAATCCGAAGGCTATACTCATTATTAAACACGGAGACTTCGAATAAACGAAACATAGAGTGGAAAGAACAAAAACACTTGCAAAAAAACCCTTATCAAAGATGTAATCCGCAGCATAGAGTGGGAAGCTTAAGGTTTTTAAATTAATACTGGGTATAAGACTATGGTTGAATCGGCCTATTAAAGATGTAATCGGCCGGTAAAGATGTAGTCAGATGAATTTTCTTTTGAAAGGTGATCATTCACTGTTGTCCATAGTGGTCGGCAGCAGACATTTTGGCGACCACAATGGGAGTCTAAATTTACAAATCTGTTCATATGAGATAAGGGTGTCAGTTCCAGAAAAAATTTCGGCACAAGAAACGGTGGCAGGTTGATCGCCTGTGGGCACCGATCCTTGGCATGGCTAGTATGGCCATCTATAGTGATGAATTAGTTTCTGACATAGAATTATCTCACGAGTTGAAGCCATATTTTCCAACCATTATAAAGGCAAAGGCAACGTTCTTGATGGTAAGCCATATCATCTTCGGGGTCTCGCAGTGCTTCTCCAAGAATTTTTTATTCTAACCGTTAGATGCCCGCTAAGAGGCGCCACTAATAATGGCTTGGTGATTGTAGGAAACCCTTTTAAGGTTTTTTCGTTGGGTATGGCGGGAGGACAGGGATGATCCATCATCCTAATTCTTTTGTTAAAAATTAAATTATAATATAATATTTATGATAATTTTTAGTGAAAGGGTTGCATTGTTTGTTGATCGAGAATTGGAATCGGTAAACCTCTTTTGAAAGTGGTGTCGATTTAACAATAAAATTAAATTAAAAATAATAATAATTGGTGATGGAAAAAGGCAGCCAATGATAAAAAGTCAAGTGGTAGAGTTCCATCAAAGAGGTGTTTTGGAAAGGTTACTTTTCTCTGTATTTTGACAGTTAATGGTATTAAATGATGAAATATTTTTTGAAAGGTGAAAAGTACCACATGGTGAATCCCATTTTGCATCACTCTTGATTGAGTTTAGACGTTGCAATGGTAGCCATCATGGATAGGTTTCAGGTAGGGAAAATGTGAATAGTCCTAAAAATTTAAATGTGTCATTTCACAAGGGTGTTTTTACTCTCTTAGTGCTTTGCAACTTTTTTGTATACCATTTGGTTTTAAATATGTTTGTTATGAAAAATTAAATGGATACAAGTCAATAGATCAAAATACCATTTGGTTTTAAATATGTTTATGAAGAATCAAATGGATACAAGTCAATTGATCAAACCGATTGTTATGATTTTAAGCTTGACTTAGCCATGATGGTTATCCAAAGAGTTACATGGTTTGTCATATTCTGTTTTATTTTAAACGATTTTTCGTGGTATTTGGAATAGAGAATATAATATAATTTTAAGGGGCGGCTAGTTGTAAGCTGCCATGCTAAGGATTTTTCATCCTTAATTCTTGTCTTATCACATGTCACCAATGACGGCTGGTTTTGTATGCATGTACATCAATTGATCTTATTATTAATTTTGTTGTTTTAAATGAATGATATAGATGAAAAGATACCCAAGTGTAGAACGGTTGGACAACCATAAATGGTTGTCCTAATAGTTACACTGGTCGGTATTTTGAATCTAAGTGAAACAACTCAATAGGTTATCTAAGCTAAGTAATTTCATATTAGTTTTTCCTAAGTTTTCATACTTAGGACCATGCAAGAAACTTAATGCTGATCTATATATGAATTTTACGTTTAAAAAATTGACTCTCATTTGGGATTAATTGGTTAAGTAATCTAGTTATGATTGAGAGCATATTGGACATTTTGGCAGTTAAGCTATGTATTGTTCAATTGATCTTTGATATATTTAGACTATATGTAAGGTCATGTATGTCTTCATAAGTTTTTTGTAAACATGAAATTGTAAAGGATAAATAAAGTCAAGTGGTTGAATATTAATTAATGCCTATTATTTGGATTTTAATTTTAATTTTACAAATATCTAAAATTATGTATATCTGAAATTATTGGTTGCATGAAACCATGAGTTAGGCATATATGATTATGCAATATGAAATTGTAGATGCAAATGGTAGTACTTGATTTCTATGTTACAAGTGGCTATGACTGTATGGGTGTTTTAAATTTCTCACTATATGCATTATTTTTATTATCATATTATTATGATATTGACATTTATGTGTGAATGTAGTAAATCCAATATGTGGGGTTCTTGTGAGGATGGATATATTTGTATGATGAGGTACGTCTTATGGAGATAATTAAAGTAGAATGATTCATCTCTACTTGGACATAGAATCTAAGCAGATATGCCTAGATTTAATTGTTTAAATGTTTGAACAGTTTCTTGTTTCAAAAGTGGCATGTTCAAATTATATTGGTGGAACGATTCATTAAATAGGCAAAATAAACCTTGATTATAGGTTTCACCATAATTGTATTGGATTGCAAAAAGGACGGATTAGGACGGATTAGAAAATCAAAAAAGTTAAGGATCTAAATAAAGATATTTCATATGTTTTTTAGATATATATATATATATATATATGGTGAAACTAGTAAAATAGAATTATCAACTCTATGTAATCAGGAAAATAATATGTATAAAACCTCAGATTACTATGGTCATATCATCTAGAGGAATGCGACCTAAAAAGCCTGTGTCATAGGTTATGTGATGGACATCCAATATATATGAAGAAGTAAATTCCTGATTAGGTTCAAAGGGTACAAACGAAATCACTGGATAACTTGTCCAGTACTACTAAAATATTTTTTCATTCTAGTTAGATGGAAAAGTAGTACCACTACAATAAAATGAGAATGAGTTAAAGACTCTTAATCAAGCCAAATCTCATGAAATGTGGGGGTGTGTTAACTGTGGTGCACGTTATGGGCTGACCAAAGTGGATGTATGAGGTGCGACCGCCTACCAATGAGAATTTTAAAGGAAAATTCTCTAAACATTCATGAGATCAAGATAGGAGATAAGGCCGATTAAAAATGTCTAATTTTGTTATGAAAGGGATATCATGAACATCGACTGATAAGATATGAATGGTGAGCTAGTCGGCTACACAGATGAGGAAAGGTTCAAAAAGTCTGACTTCACCCATAGTCTATAGCATAGTTGATCAACCTTAGTGTAGGTTCAAGTCCTGAAGACACCTGCAACAATATGTCCTACTATGTTTAAGATACTCATTATCTCTGTCTTGTTTTCTTAATATTTTGAAACTTATGGGGATTGTTAGATTTATTTATATTTAGTGTCAAAGTTTCTAAATATTTATAATGTCAAGGATGGGTGTGGGTGTGGATCTACATTTATATACGGGTGTACAAAGACTCTTGTATGTGTACGGAGACACTTGTACATATACAAGCATATGTACAGGGACGCTTGTACATGTACAAACACATATGTATATGAACAGATACACATATATTCTATAGATGGGTCTGAAAATTGACAAGGGATTTTTAGCAAGTGTTTTTGTTCTATGCACTCTTCCATTCTTCCAAATCTCTTTGTGTCTGATAATGAGTATAGGCTTTGGACTTCCCTGTGTAATCACATATTGGAGTGCACCTTATGTGATTGGGAGTTGTTTTATCTTGGAGGTATAAACGCAATGGTCAATCCAGATGCACAATTAGGGGCGTTTAAAAACCTTAAGGATATATAATATCATTCTGATACGACTTAACTTAAATTTGGTTTGTTCCTGATTCAAGAAGAAGGATTCCTACAATGCTGCAAATTTGTACATCATCTGATATAATTGCAATATATCCAGATAAGTTTTATACTCTGCCCGTGTTTATTTTCTTACGACATTGTTTATTCATAATGATAACTTAGTTTAATCAACTGTGGGGTTAGGGCATCCCTTAATATTCTTGTTTGGGGAAAAAGTTATATTAATATTGGATGATTGTGGTCCCATAATTAACAATGGTTTTTTTACCATTATCAAATCTTTAGACCCTTCCCACCCTTGTACCTCGTGTATTGTTATATATCCTTCTCCTCAAATATTCATTTTCCTTCTATAATTTTGTACATATCAATAAGGTCTAAGATTGGGTTGATCCATACTATTTCTAAATGGGCCTTATCTGATCCTCACAATGGGTGTTGAGAGTCTCTTTTTCTGAAGGATCTCATGAGTATTGTAACGGCATTTTTGCCACAGCAAGATGAATAATTTTTCATAATAAGGGGAGGGTTTTCAAGGAATAGTTAGTGAATTACAACTCTATTGTACCGCAATTGGTGAGTTGGTATTTGCATCATTAATGTCTTTTGTTGGTTGGTTCCATTCTCACGTGTTAGATTATTAGCAGTGGCATTTATTGCCGTAGAATAAGAAACCTTCGCTACTACCATCAATGGAGGTTTTTCCCCTCGTTAGAAATTGGTGCGAACTATGTAGCAATTACTAAATTTTGGCCACAGTTGAAACTAACCGTGATGGTATTTTTAGTAGAAGTAATTTGACCATCATGAAAAAATTAACATTTAATGGCATTAATTACAGCTACTAAGTCATATTTTATTATAAGATTAGTATATTTTTATTATTACAACCCTCAATTTTATGGTAATTTTTGCTTACAACTGTTGAAATTTATTTTTATTAAAAAAAAATAAGGAAAAATATCCTATTTGGTCATGTGCCTCGACACCCTGACATAGGGGTAGCAAAAAGACTACCATTCACCTTGGTTTGGATGCATGTGCATCTTCCTTGGTTAGTCCCTACTTTGATGTAATGGCCAATGTGATCAAATAGCAATCTCCAATAAAAAAATAATAATAATAATTTTATTAAAAAACCCTCAACTCACCCCTACCAACTCCAACAATCACGCAACCCGTTCACCCTGTTCTAATCTCCACTACCACCACCACCACCGCCACCAACAACCCTTGACCCCTCTACCCTCCTCCCACCCCACCTTTCATCCTAACGTTCCCCACCTTGCCCCTTGAAACTTCTTGCACTCCTCCACTGCTCCGCCCCACTCCTTCCCACTTCGTAGCTTACCCACCACACCAGCCCCTTCCTTCGTGCCGTTCTTTTCTCTACAACCCACCGCTTACCATGCCCCTCTGTCCCCTCCCTCTTACAATTCAAGAACCCTCCCATTGCACCCCTTCAAACTCCCATCCTCCCCAGTGCTTGCCCCCACATCTTCCCTTCCCATTCTGCAGCCAACCCACCCCACTCCACTTCATATGTTGCACCCTTCTCTCCCATGCGCACTGTGATTCCAAAACAAATCCCTTCCCCTCCCCTTTGCATCCTTGCCTATAACTCACCCACCCATAGCAGGACCCTCCCCTTCCCTTTGCAACCTTGCCTATAACCCACCCATCCTCTCTCCTTCCCCACTCTTGCCCACAACAGCCCCTTCCATTCCCCTCTTCAACCTCGCCGCCTACCTTGCAATCACTTTGGCCCTGTTGGTGCTTATCTTCGTCATGCTGGATCTACAACTTGGTCCCTCCTGCAAACTAAGATCTGCACTCACATAAGTTAATAACTGGTCCGGAGTCCCCTCCGAGAAGAAGGCCCCGATGCATAAATCAGTCGATTTCCAATCACTGTTCAAGTGGAATGAATCTCAAGTCCCTAAAAAGTGCATACCTGTTCCAATTACTTCGTGCACCTTTTATAGTGATTTTGGGGTCCCTCCCAATTGGCTAGATCTTCCACTTGGGGCTGAATTGGCCTTCTTGATAACGATTAACCTAACCATGGTTTAACTCTGGTCGAATAACCACCTCGAGTATGGTTAAGGACTCTTGCTGAGATGGTGTGGGGCCCTCCTCCACGATCATAGCTATGGTCACATGGTCAAGAAAATAGTGGTCGAGTGGTCGGTCCTCTGTTAATCGAGCCTTGTGGTTTGAGGGAATTGAGGATAAAGGGCCCGATCTATCGTTAGTTGACCATTGACCGTCCCTAGTTTATAGTGTGTATATTATGGTATATCAGGCCCCACACTAAAACTTTTACTTTACCTCCCACCCTCACCCCCACCCCTGCTTCGCCAGATTTGGTGCTTGCAACCACACACACATCCAAAAGAAGATAAGCCTGAAAAACAAAAGGAGATAAGAAATAGAAATTGGAGGGAGTTGGAAGGGTAAAAGAGAGTGAGTCTTTTGGAATTAAAGTTGGACAATTAGCGGGAGACATTACCCAATAAGATTTGAATTCATACCGTTTACATCCCGACACAAGAGTAAGATAGCGGTTAGCCGACCTGTCCTACGACTCCTGTCCCTAATTTTTCGGTAATTTGTTGTCCATATATATCCTTACCCATGGATTTAGGAACTGCCCCATTCGTATCGACATCGACATTGGTTGACCATTACCGATACGATACCAATCCCAGATTGGATATCCAATCTTGAATTGTTCGATATCAAACCATGATTGTGAGTTATGACAGTTGATAGTTGCAAAGGAAAGAGGCTAACAACCCCAACAGTACTCAAACTTAAGTACTATTATATAATTATCCCCAAATATTGGGAAACTCAGACTCGGTTTCCTAATATGGGTTTGATTTGATTTTACCTTTTATTATCCTATTCAGACTCGATCTCTAATTGATTGTTGCATTATAAATAACATATAGATGCATCAATTTTAAAAATCCTGAGACGTATATTGTTTGTATAAATTTGAAAACAAAGAAGAAACACAGAAATGTCAGACCAACAGAAACACTTTGTTCTAGTTCATGAAGCTTGTCATGGTGCATGGACTTGGTACAAGGTAGTGAAGTTGCTAAGCTCGTTTGGTCATAAAGTTACTGCACTGGAACTTGGAGAAAATATGAACAGGATAGTCTCTATTTCTGATTACTTGCGGCCATTAATGAAGTTCATGGCATCTCTTCCTTACAAGGAACAAGTGATCCTAGTGGGTCATGGCTATGGAGGTCTTGCTGTCTCTCTTGCAATGGAGAAATTCCCAAAAAAGATATCTGTTGCCGTTTTTGCTGCTGCTGTCATGCCTACTTGGAGATTACCAATCATTGATGTCTTTGAAGAGGTACACACTAGCTACTTCGATTCTCAATTTACAGGGTAATAATGTATGCAGCCTTACCCCATCTCATAGAGAGACTATTTCTCGACTTGAATCCATAACCTAATGGTTGCAATGGAGCAACCTTACTGCTGCTCTGAGATCGGTCCACATGGACCTCCTTGATTATATATATCTAATCATAATTGTTTCATCATCCTGTAGCTAATTAATATTACTTTTTTTCTTGATACATGTATAGTATTTCATGAGTACACCGGAAGAGTCTCTATTGGATTGTGAATTTTCCTTTGATCATGGTCGAGAAAACTTTCCAACTTCGGTCATCCTTGGTCCAGATTTCCTCTCATCCAAGATGTACAACTGCTGCCCATCTGAGGTAATTTTGTTATACATTATCAATTAATTATATATGTTAATATAATTAGAGAGAAACCTAAAAGAAAAAGAGCCTCTCCAACGCGCTGGGCGCCCAACCTAGCATCTTATGGCTCAGAGGACTTGGGGTGCACCCATGCGCTGAGGTGCATGTCCAGATCCTCCCAACATTCGGATGTTGGGTGCATCTTATGGCTCAGAGGACCTGGGGTTGTGCCCATGTGTTGGGGTGCATGTCCAGATCTGCCTAGCATTCGGATGGCTCGTGCATCTTATGGCTCAGAGGATTTGGGTTGTGCCCATGTGTTGATGTGTATGTCTAGATCCTCCCAATATTTGGATGTTGGGTTGAACACCCAACACGTTGGAGATAAGTTGGATCCGAACCTTAAATGTGTTTTGACTTTAATTTGCATGTTTTGGTTTGTGACATATAGGATACTACATTGGCAAGTTTGATGGTTGAGCCCACTAGCTTCTTCTTCAAAGATTTGGTCAATGAAACATTGCTTACCAGGGAGAGATTCGGGTCTGTCAATTCGGTTTACATCTTCTGTAGTAAAGATGAGGTACTGACTGAGGAATTCCAATTGTGGATGATATGTAATAGTCCAACGACTCCAGCTGTAAGAGTGATTCTAGATAGTGGTCATATGGTCATGCTCTCCAAGCCTGACGAGCTTAGCTTATGCTTGAAGGAGATAGCTGAGACATATTCTACTTAATTGACAATGTATAAGCTTGTTTCAATTCAATTAACTGTAATTTCTTAACGTTTTTTTCCTCTTCTTTTACATGTTAATAAGTTCCTTCTTTCTTCTTCTTTCCTTGAGTAATATCTCGAATGAACTTTGCGAATATTGTTATGAGTGAATGTTTTCAATTAGGGGAGAGGAGGCTTCTGGTAATTTAGAAAATTGAAGGGACCTCAAGTAAATATAGGATGAGTTCAATTAAGAGAGCTAGTTGTCACTACCAACAAAGAACAAGAGGGGTGGTGGAACAGCACATCTTTAAGAGGGGCATCATTGTGATGGAATTAAAATCTTGAAAATACCTAATCGATATAGAGCATCCAAAATTGCATCCATTCGTGTAAAACCAACCCGTCACATATCTCCTATGTCTGAGAAAATTCTGAAAAAGAGGTAATATTAAAGATAATTGATTCAGAAAGTAACAAAACAAATGTGAGAATACGATTCAGCTTGACCTTTATATAACCAATTACTCTTGTCTTCTACTATCTAAGGAAATCATTTTACCACAAATTTGTTGTCTAAGAGATTTAATTGGGTCACCATGAACAAAAAACATAAAAAAAAAAAAAAAAAAAAAAAAAAAAAAAAAAAAAAAATGGCACATCATCTCCAGAAGTAACAAATGTATCCATAATCGATTTGAATTGAATAGAACTTGCAATTGATATGATTATTCCATAAGATTACCAAACCACTTGATGTGCTAACAGGTTGAACAGTAAAACATGTGGGCTTATACATATTCCAACCGTGGGCTCATACATTTCTAGGTTGGATGATTCTAGGTTTAAGGAAGTATAATAGACCTGGGATTCCATCTCCATGAGACTGGAGAGAAAAGTGGAGTGTGGAAATCATTGACTAAGCAAGAGACTTAAAGTCATAGTAGTTGGGTAAAACGGGGAAACTGTAGGAAGTTGGGGAAGAGAAAAAGATGAGATGGCACTCAAGGGATTACGGTTGGAAGAGGTGTAGAGAGTTAGTTGTGGAGTGGCATGGGAAATCTCAAAAGCTTGGACATGTGGAACGGTTGGAATTTCAGAAGTGTAGTTCAGATAATGGTCACCTCCTCCAGTTGTGGCTTTCGATGATGATCGAACATCACCAGTAGGAAGGTGAGATAGTATCTCGGCAGTAACAACAATTTGGATTTATAATTTGGTAACATGGAGGTTGGAGGGTGGTATGATCAATGGAGTTTGGTGAGGAGTGTATAAGAATAGAAGATGGATGTTCTGCATGAATGATATAGTTTATCGCAAGAGATAAAGTGGAAGGAAGGTTGACAGTCAATACTTACTATAATTAGTCATAATTCATCAATCTTTTTGTATAGATCCTCGTATTGCACATGAGAGGATTCGTTCATCAGGGTAATGATGAAGCAATTTAATTAGAATTCTGAAACAAAATTATCTGGTATCTACATTTTGATCAGTAAAACTATCATTTTGCCCACTAACTCTCTTCCCCATCTTCTCTTTTGAATGTAGAGGCTGTTAGGTTAAAATACTTGGATTAATACAATCTCCTCTCTCTCTCTCTTTCTCTCTCTCTCTATCTATATATATATATATATATATTAAGCTTGGACTTTTTTCCTTACAATTTTCTTCAAGGGGCATTTAGATTTTCATGCGGCTGCTTAGATAGGACTGAAACTTTGTAATAAGCACCACCAAGGTCCTTGCTCACATAACATATTTCATATCAATTTGAGTTTGCTAACTGAAAAAATAAAGAATTGAAAAATCTCGGTCCACCAAGAAGGTGCATAGGCTTACGTTGGGGATGCATGAATGTATAAGTTGATGGTTAACTTTATGGGCCCGGCATACACCCTTGAAATCAAACTTATGGTTTAGTGTTTGACAGCTTAACCTACAGTGCATATGGTTGTGCAACTCCTTTTGTCCATCCTTCACATTGTAGGAGACTCTACGTTATTAGTAAATAAAAAAAAGATAATTTACAGCGTCATCCTTGGAGAATATCACTATTATAAAAAAATCCTCTTTATTTCATCAAATTAGGCTCAAACTTCTTGTCGTCAATCACTGTTAAATAAAAAGTTAAAATAACCGTTATACCCTCCTAAACGATCTCAAAATCATCCCTCCACTGCCAACATCGTCTTCTGTTTATACCTGGAACCATCTAACCCACTTGAAAGGATTTCTCTTTTGGGAACTCAATTAATTGTGTCAAGTAACGGGGTGGCTGGTTTCTCTTCTCAGAAATCAATTTTCCAAGCATCCTTTTTTTTCAGCAGAGTTACTCGCAATCGCTCTCCGGCGAACCGGAAAACTCACATTTGACAATCATTGTCCCAGCACCTCCATGAAAAACACAAAGAAACACAGAAATAATAAGTAACTAAAGGATTAGATTTAAACAACCTGTCTCCTGCAATTAATGTAAGGCACTGGTCTTAGTGGAGCTTTCATGGTGGGGTTGATTGCTTATGTTTCGTAAAACTACTCACGCTATCTCAGGGGGTTTTCCGTCAGATCCCGTCGACTTCTCCGGCGCCTCATCGCTTGAACTTGAAGATACCGACGGATTCGAAGCCGATGCTTCATCGCCACCGACCAAAGATTTATAGATCGATACCGACCCAGAACCAACAACGGTCATAGTCTGGCTAAAACACGACGGCGGTTGAGAGCTCCAATCAGTACCGCTTTGCTGTAAGTGTGAACCAAAGTTTCCCGCCAAATCCGACCTCTTATCATCCAACTCGATCTGATCGAAACTAGAGAAGCAACCACCGGTCTTTGAATCTTTAACCACCGTATCTTGTTGGAGATTCCATCCGAATTCGGTCAAAATATTACTCTCTCGATCGCTGCTAAACAAGTTATCATATTGTTCCGATCTCTATTCCCGACCTATACGTGGATCCCAGCATTCTTCTTCTGTGATTCCGGCGACGGCGAAGACTGGGAATGAGAGGATGATGAGGGGTTTCGTCTGTAGAGAAGAAATACAGGGGGGTTACTGTTGAGTCGGTGGTTGCCGCGAGTTCCTGCTGGTCCCTGTTATTGCCGTCCATCGCAGATGCCACTGTCGCCACCACCGCCATGATGTCTGGTGCTCTGAACAATCACCAGTGGTCCAAATCTATCGATTTGGGGTCAAGGTACAGTGACTATCGATTTGGGGATGCGACTTATTACATGGGTATTTTAGGTATTTTACATTTATAAGTGCATTTTGGTATTTAAAATAAAATATAGTTACTGATATCAGTATATAAGGTATATTTCTTGACAGTGACTAACGGTAGAAAGTCTTGAATTTAATTTGGTGAAACAGAAGGAGTGTTCTTATAATAGTGGCATTCTCCAGGGGGTGGCGCTGAAATTACCCATAAAAAAATTAGTTGTGTTTTTCTTATCAACAATAACTCTTGGAACAAATGGTTGTGCTCGCATTTCAAAAGACATTTTGTGAAAGTTTAATCACTATCATTGGAAAAAAGATGGTGAAAGGGTATCCTTTATTTGAAGAATGAGATATGATAAGTAGCATATATATGTTTATAATGCAATCTGTGCAATTTGCAAGAATGATGCTCATGAGAATAAGGTTAAGTCGATTAGTCGTAGGCTGCGTTTGGTAGTTATTCAATTCTAGAAACAACGTTTCATGCAAAAAATAAAATTTTCAGTTTCTGTGCT
Organism: Macadamia integrifolia; assembly: GCF_013358625.1. NCBI lineage: Eukaryota > Viridiplantae > Streptophyta > Magnoliopsida > Proteales > Proteaceae > Macadamia > Macadamia integrifolia. The sequence continues at coordinate 39,719 of NW_024868377.1, read as the reverse complement.
AAAATGTCATTTAAAAAAAAAAAAAAAAAAAAAAAATTGGTGTTTGGTGAACCTCTTTCAGGAAAGATTACCCTAGTTTTCATTTTTTTTTTGGTATTTGGAACGAAACGAAAATGACAGAACAAGGTTTTATCGTTCCATCATTTTACGTTTCTAGCGAGTTTTTTTTTTTTCAAAAAAAAAAAAAGACAGAAAAAAGAAAAAAACAGAAAACCACCAATTTGACACCAAACGCCTTATTCCGTTTTTTTGTTCCCATAAGACAAAAAAAATGTCAGAAATGTTTTTCTGGATAACTACCAAAAGCAGCCTTAAGAATCCTCAAAGGATCATAGGTTCAACTCGCTTTAGGGACTACCTATTGAAAGAAAAATAAATAAATAAATAAATAAAAGAACCCCCGAAGGATATTGAGTACCATAGTAGTGTACCATGTCCTACTTAGGAGTGGATACAAGGATGATATCCTACACTTGCAAACTAGCTTTTATAGTGTACCGCTTGACAAGGGAAATCTGGCACCTTGAGAACAAAGCGAAGTTCACTGCATGGACTGAATTAATAGAGTAGAAGAAAGAGAAATATTCGAAACCTAAAATCAATGCGGCTGCCTCCCCATTTTCTTCTAACATACATTCTAAATGAATTCATTTTAATCCTCAAATAACAAATATAATAAGTGTCTGATGTTGAACGTAAAAGAGAGGTTAAAACTTAATTTGTGACTAGGGGTGCAAGTTTGGCCCTGACGGTCCAAACCCGCCCTTGGCCAGCCTTGATCCCGAACAAGTATCGACCCAAAAATTTTGGCCCTGAGGGCCAGCCCGACCCTGAAATTTCTGATCCTGAGTCAAGGTCAGGGCCGGTAAGGGTTGATGTCTTTGCCCGCCCAACCCGCCCTGAACCCGGCCTTGATTTTTTTACCCTGAGTTTACACTCTACCCGGCCCTAGTTTTTGTCCCTGATGTTGACTTTGAATTTTTTGTTTTCATATGATGTCTCATCTTTATTTAATATGACAAGGGTTTTGAGATCTTCGGATTGTTTACCTTATTAGGATGATCTCTTTGTTTATCATGGCAAATAATTGAAATTTTTTAGATTATTTGCTTTCTTAGGATGATCTCCTATTTGTTTACCATAATAGTTGGAGTTATTTATATTGTTTGAATGTTTGTTTTAGGATGTTCTCCTCATGACAAGTAATTTGTGACTTTGTGTTTTTTTATCTCCTATTTATTATGAATATTTTTTATCTTTTAGTTATTTCATATTTTGCAGGATCAGGGTCAGGTTATACCCGGCCCTTGATGGCAAACTAGGGTCAGGGTCAAGGCCAATCAAAGTCATCTCGGCCTGCCCTTGAAAAATTAGGGCCAATTAGGGTAGGTAAGGGTTACGTTGAACCCTGAAGGGTTGGGTCTGGGTTGAAGTTTTACGGCCCTGAGTCAGGGTCAAGTCAGATTTGGACCCAATTAAGGGGACTCAGGGTTGGGCTAGGGTTTTAAGAAGCCCGGCCCAACCCAGCCCTGTTGCACCCCTATTTGTGACCGCCTTGGTTACAAACAGCTTTTCCCCTTAATTTTTGGTGTGTTTATCTACTATTGAATACGTTAATTGTAGGGATAAAGTTTCCCTTGACCGTGCAATGACATTCATTGCGTGATCCTAGGGTGGAGAAACCCCTTCCCCATCCCCCATCCCCCATCCCCCATCCCCCATCCCCCATCCCAATCCTACATCCCTAACTGTTTCACTGAAATGAATTCCCATTTACTGTGAGTGCAAGTAAACTCGATCCTAATTGTAGTCTAACTCTTAAAGATAATTCAATAATTTGTCAGAGTAACTTACATGGCTTTCCCCTGGACTATGGCCTGATTACAAACCCCCTACTCCCCCCCCCCCTATGTTTTGGAAAATGACACCTATACCTCTGAAGGATGACAATGTTAATTAGGTGTTAGTTGTGAAATATAAAAGATTAGTTTACCCTTATTACATCTTCAACCCAAACATCCCAATTTAAAAGACCATTTCACGTTTATATATTTTGTCAAAAAGGGAAAGGGGAACCACGAATGTAACTCACCTTCGACTTCTCCAGTGAGAGTAAGAAATGCATCTCTTGCTTAAAGGAATCACAAAGTTGTAAAGGGAAACCAACACTAGAAAAACATCCCAATTCGCAATATCAACGTAAAAATACTGAAACAAATGAAAAATGCAATCAAATTCCATAAATTTCAAACAAAAACAAAACCACAATGAAAAAAATTACTAGTGTCCAAAACTTAATCGCCACTACGCGTGTAGAGGATCAATGAAGGAGCGCAAAATTAACAATAGAAACCCTAAAGCTTGGCATAAAAAAACAAAAAAATAAATAAAAGGGAGAGGTCATAAACTTACCCAAACCAAAGAAAAATTCAAGACAAGTTTGAAGCACTTATCTTAAAACATACTGCTCTCTCGACCCAAAGACAATTTGGGAGAGACACTGCTGGGAAGTTGGGCTTCTATACATAACAGATTTCGATGAAAAGAAGACACATCTCATGCTCTTCCTCGTTAGCGTTCCATTAGTCCAAACATTACCAAAAAATAAAAGGCAGAATAAGAAAGCGAAAGAAGCTAGGAAGATGACTATTCAAGAGAAGAAAATAATAATAATAATAATAAAACGTCTTATCGGGAATCAGATTTTTGAAGGGCAATTTACAGCGCCACCCCATAAGGAATGCCACTATTAGAGAGAAACCCCTTATATAAAACCAAATTATACTCAGACCTGCTGCCGTTAGTCGTAGTTATGGAATATACCATATACTAATATCAGCTACTATATATTTTCTTAAATATGAAAATGCCCTTGCAAAAGGTGAAGTTTCTAATATACCCTCTAATAAGTCCCCAATCCTAAATCCATCCCCAAATCCTTCATGTTTTCAGAGCATCGGCAATCTCTCTCGTGAAGAGTAGCAACAACGGCGACGAACAATGATGAGCAGTGACAAACAACATCGAGCGACCACGATCAGGGAGTGTCAGATCAAAGATTGGAAAGCTTCCATAACAAATGAATCCAAGGATCAAGATAGCTTCTCTGGTTCTCATCATCAAGCCACCCAGAATAGGGTGAGTTTCAGTGTGTTTCATCGTGGGATTCTGCCAAATGCGTCGTTCAATTGGGATGATCACTTGGGCTCTGTAGAGTCACATGGAAGCATTTGTGGTCACAAGTTTATAGTGGGCAATGTGGGTTCCATTGGAACCAATTAGACAAGGAAATTGAACTTATGGAAGATGATTCCAGAATCCAGAGGACAGAAATGTTCTAGGTTTTGCACCTAACTTCTACTAGAGTCCGTCTACTAGAGTCCGGTCCACCAATGACCATAGTCTCTGCTATACATTATAGTCTACTTAGAGTCTACCTACAATCAAGGTTTTAAAAATAGGAATCGGTGAGGGAATCAATCTAAAAACCCATTGATTCAAGAAAATCTTGGTGTAAATATTCTGATTCGAGATGATAGAGATTGAATTCACTGATTTTAATCTCTCCCCAAGGAGATGGGCTCCTGCTCCCTGCCCCTACTGGCCCTTCTCCCATGTATGATGATCCCACCACAACCATAAATGCAACAAGGATGGCACGGATCGATAGCATCGTAAAGGAATATTATCCACAACCTCACCGGTGTCTCTAATATTCTTCGAATTGTTGGCCAGCCGAGCATCGTACTGCGGTTGGGCTGAAGCTGTCTCAAATCATGTGTTTTAGTCAAAAGGGTAAAATTATCATTTCAAATCATTACTTAACAGACTGACGGTAGGAGGTCTGAGTATAATTTGGTATTATACCGAGAGTGTCTCTCTAATAGTGGCATTCTTTAGGGGGTGGCATTGTAAATTACCCATTTTTAAATGACAAATCTAAAAATCAAATCACTAAAATTTTATTTTTCTTCTATACTAATTTCTTTCGTGGCTAATTTAGCGATTTCTTTTCCGAATTCCCAAGGTCTCCATCTTCACTGGACCAAGACCTAACATGAGCATATGACATCCTCTCAGGCTATGATGACCATTTTTGTGCAGGCATAGACCTTTCAACCCTAAAGGATTCTTTCGCAAACACCACATCTAACGATGATTGGGGTAAATCTAGAATGGAAATCAGGATCAGTACAGGTTCGCAATGTATGGAGGTTAAAGAAGATGATGGGCAGTAGCAGTAATGCTTCCAGAAGCGATCTAAAGCAAGCAGTAGTAGTGGCACAAAGTAGAGGCAATGGTATATTGTTTTATGGTTGTCTTTGTTGGCAACCCAGCCATGTGACAGTGATGGTGTGGCCAGTCCGGGTGACATGGATAAAAATGAAGACATGATAGTGTCCAATGTCACCGATGAGATAACATAGCCGCTTGATATGCATGGAATGGTTTGATACATCCTTAGTATGTGGTGTGGGTTTTTAGGTCAAAATTGACAAAATTGGCTTATTTATGCTCTGGGGCATTTTCGGTAGTGAAAATGACATTTTTGGAAGATCGGTTCTCCATAAAAAATATAGATTGTAATTTACCTAGTCCAATGCATTTGATTTCGTCACATTTCAATACCGTATAAAGAAGTTACGACATTTGTGGCAGTCGAGGGTAATTTCGATATTGAAGAAATTTTTTTTAAAGGAAGTGCTCTCCATGTAATGATACGACAAAAATCCAATCTTTCCACTTTACTAGTGAAAGTTACTTCATGCCCTTTGTCACAAATTTTACTGATGCTGAGAAGATTATGTTTGAGCTCTTCAACATACAAGACATCAAGAGATTTCACCTTCCCATGGTTCAGACTTATGGACCCCTTCCTTGTAATTCTGACACCATTGTTGTTGCCAAACTTCACAGATCCACCTTCAAAGTCATGTAATTGTTCAAATCTTTCCTTATCTCCTATCATGTGGCTTGAGCAACCACTATCAAGAATCAATGGAGTAGAGTCTCCTTGAGCCTTAAAAGCTCTATAAATAACAAATGTTGCTGCATTTTCTTCATCTTCTACTCTCTCTCTCTCTCTGAACCCAGACTTTCTTGACAGATTGAGATTTCTTTGCTTTCTTTTGTCTTGAGAACTGTCTCTCCATCTCATCATCTTTTGTGTTTCTGAAAACTCTCTGCTTACCTCTATTCTCCTGTCTTTATGGGGGAAACAAAGTTCTACAATTCCTTGCAATATGTCCAAGATTGTTGCATCTATAACATTCAACTATTTCCTCTGTAAGGGGTGCAAAATGATTTCTGTCAACATAAATCCTTGGACCAATGTTGAACTTGCAATCTGAGATCTTGTGTCCAAAAGTGTTGCATTTGTAGCAATAACCTTGAAAGGTGTGCCTCTGCATCACAGGTTCCATCTGCCATCTGTAAGGAACTCTGAAGTTGTCAAATGCTCTAGCTCTCTGTTGAAGACCTTGACTGTATCCATAGCTCTCTGCCTCTTGCTTGGCCTTGCCAACTGTGATTGTCTAGTATGGTTAGTCTTATGGAATATAGATGGATTTTGTCTTCTGATTGGACCAGTTTGCACTCTATATTTTTGTACTGCTCTCTTGACATTGCCAGTAGTAGCAACACGTGCCTTTCCTCTTTGAGAATTCCTGTCATTGACTTTGAAAGGATTATGTACTATTCCCTTATCATTTACCTTGGTATTTTTGGAAGATTCCCCAACAAACCCAAGCCCAAACTTGATATGAGTGGATCTTTGAACATTGATGATGTTATTAAGCTTCTTACTGCTAGGATGTTCTTTTGGAGTAGAGTCATCTTCATTTTCTAAGTTTTCTCTTTCAATCTCAGTTCTCCCATAGTTTTCAACCTTAGCCTTTAAAAAAGGCTAGCTCATCTACATAACTATCAAATTGTGCAAGAATCTCATATTACTCCTCTAGTTGTGCTTTCAAAACCACTTTCTCTAACTCAAGAGTATTGTAGTGAATGGTCTTCTGTGAGAGTTGATACTCAAGGTCATCTAAGGTCTTCCTTAACTTATTGGTTTGATCTCTCAACTCAAGAACTAATTGTTCTTGCCCCTTAAGGTCTTGAGTGACATTTTTCACTTTCTTCCTTTCTCTTTTAAGCTCTCTAAGGGCAACTGTGAGTTCAGCCTCTAGATGTGATTTTTCATCTTCCTCTTTTTCTTTTGTAGAATCTTCCTTGCTAGAAGAATCTTCTTTGTTTTCTTCCACATCTATTGAGACCATGAACATAACCTCATCATCTTCATTGATTCTTCACTCTTCATCAGATGTGTCATTGCATTTCTTAGAAACCAAACTTTTCTTCTTGTCCTTGCCTTTCTTGTATCTGTTTGAGAAGAACTTCTTCTTTCCCTTGAAATGACTTTTCTTTTCACTTTCATCTTCATCACTTTCTATTTTTCTTTGGTTAGGACACTTGGCTGAAAATTTTCCAATCATTCCATAGTTGAAGCATTTGAAAGGCAACTTGTCTTTGTATTTTCCTGTTTCCTTTTTCAACTTTTTGGTGAAATGAGTTGTAACCTCATCTTCACTCTCATCAGTATCCTCCACAGACTGCTTCTTCTTCTCCTTGATTTTCAATTCATTGTCTTAAAAATAGCTTGTTTGTTAGTGGACTTGCCCTTTTTCTATCTCATTTCAAGAGCTGTGAAAGTGCCATGCACTTGATCAAGAGTGGTAGTGTCTAGGTCCTTTGCCTCTTCAATAGCTGACACCTTGGAGTCATACTTGGGCAACAAAGATCTCAAGATTTTCTGACAAACAACTGAATCCTCTAGATTGGCTCCTAAGCCCCTAATAGAGTTGTTCATTTCATTTACCCTGGTCATATAGGTGTCAATATTCTCTCCTTGTTGCATTAGTAGACTTTTAAACTGGCCTCTGAAGGTCTGAAGCTTTGCTTTCCTTATCTTTTCATCTCCTTCATAAATGCCCTTCAGTCTTTCCCAGATATCCTTGGCTGAGTCACAATCTATTACCTTAGCCATCACACTCTTATCCAATATTGAGAATATTGCATTCACAGCCTTCTGATTGTAATAATAAGCCTTCTTAGCTTCATTGTCAATCGGACCTCTTTCAGGTTCCATGTACCCAATTAGAACTGACGTCCAAATATCATAACCTAGTGAACTTAGGTACGACTGCATTCTCCTCTTCTATAAGATAAAATCAGATCCATCAAACTTTGATGCATGTCCTAAATAACCTTCACTTGCCATACTGTCACTGCTACTGTCTCTGGATCACTCAGCTGTCACACCCCGTTCACACAAAACCGGGCCAGTGACCGGGTTAACACCGGTTAACCCAAACCTGCCAGGATCATCTGATACAGTATCCCACCATAGCATACATACAACTAAGAAAGTGTTCATCAGTTCAGCGGAAGGCTTAATTTACCTGTAAATATTCCCATTATACTTGATACCCAAATTGTAAATACATAGTTAAGTACATGTGGGCCTACAGGCATGATATTTACACAAAAGAATACAATTTACTTATCAAGTACACAAAAGGGATCATCAAAAACACAAAGGGTATAGCTCAGCTCGGTATCAAAAGTAGAGCTCAGCTCGGCATCAAAAGGTAAAGCTCAGCTCGGTATCAAAAGGTAGAGCTCAGCTCGGTATCAGAAGAATAACTCAGCTTGGTATCAACAGTAAAGCTCAGCTCGGTATCAAAGCTGCAGTCCCGCAGCACAGCCCTCTCACGAGCAATCCGTGTCATGCTCTAATTTCTCAGGGACCCACCAATCCTCTTCAGGGAATTCAACTATGGGGCCCGACCCGTGCTTTTCAGGTTGATGACCTGCAAAATCATCTAAAAGTGGTGCACACGTGGGATGAGCTCACTAGCTCTGTAAGTGAAAAGGACCACACAGCAGTCCATACAACCAATCACAACCATATGCACTATATGCTATGCAATTCATTTTAAATATAATCCACCTAAACAACATTACTAAGTCCTTGGTTTATTGCTACTACAACCATAGTGCGCGTATACTCTGGGTACGAGCTGCGAACTCCATCCCACGATACGCCCATAGGGCTGTTGTAGAAGGGCCACCGTGAGTACTCGGAAAAGTAAAACATGCCGACCACCGGCTCTCAACATAAAGTAAATGACAGAAATAAAGGTGCTGACTCCAGCAATTTAAAAGCAGTACGATTGGTCCTCTTGAATATACCATCGGGATTGCCGATTGTCCAAGACCAGTCGAGCATATGTCTAACTGCCACAGTGACCCGACAACCGCGACCACTGCTTCCCCCCAAATGGTAACCCAACACCTCAACGCCTGTTGGGAAGGGTCGTAGCACGTGAAGATGATAATCCTACACCGCATGCTCCTATATGACATAGTACGATTGCATAGTGCCTCCGCGTCCCATTCCACGGGCCACCAATGCACTCGTTTCCAAGCCGACTACGACATCTAGTCTATTAATGCATTATGCACAATGATGTCGACATCCATCACATAAGCACATCATCATTTAACATCGAGAAAATAATCACAACACACATGGCATAAGATAATGTGAGGATGGCTAAGCTACATATAATTTGCATGATGACATGGCTAATCTAGATACAATGGAGTGATGCACAACAAGCCTTAAAATAAGGCCAAACGCCCTCTCCCCACTTACCTATAGTGTACAAGGACTCACGCTCGGTACGGGTGAGATCCGGTGCAAGAAGCGTACGTTTTGGTGAACCTAACATAAGTGAATGGGGTTAGCATTTCACCATTTTGGGAACAAAATTAACACAATCCAATGCCAAAATCATGTTTAGAATCCTAAAAGAAGGTCGCACATCCGTTTTGGGTCCGTTCGGACGTAAAAATCACGTTGGGAGCCTCTCGGGTGGGTCGGACAGTCCACCTGTTATGACCCACCAGTCAGACACACCGGTCATGACCGGTCGGTTAGGCCCATCGGTTGGGCCCAAGGGTTCTGCTAAAATCGAAGGGCAGGTTGGCCCGTCGGTTGGGCCCGCCGGTTGGCCCCGAGGGTCTGCCCTCTCAGGCGGGTGCCCTCAGGTGGGCCATTTGGCCCACCGGTCTTGGTGGAAAAATGTCATTTTCGCCTGAAACCTTCCCCAATCTTTAGAGAATCAAATGGGGCTCTTCCCAATCCATTCTCCACACATTCAAGGTCTCATAAGATGGTTCTAACCTAGATCTAGGTTAGATTTAAAGAATGGAGAACCATCTTACCTTTTTTGCTCAAGAACTCCTTCAAAACCCCAAAATCACTTCAAATCACCAATGTTTTTGCCAACCTTGTAAACAGTTCTTCAAATCCTTCAAAATCAATCCATAGATCATCTATTAAACCTTAGATTCATCATCTCAAGGGGAATTTACAAGACCTCAAGAAACTATACCCAAATCGAGGGTTTTACTTGGGTATGGTGAAAGTTTAAGGTACCTAACCTTTGCTCACCTCTAAACGTAGATCTCGTATGGGAGATCACTCTTCCGGCGTCGGAATGGGAAGATCAAACCTTGGTGCCACTGAAATCCATCTCTTCTTCCTCTTCCTTCTCTTTTCCTCTTCTTTCCCTTCTTTTCTCTCTCCTCTTTACTCTTCTCACCAAACGTCTGAGTGTCATAAATGAGAAAAATGGAAAACCCATAAATGCTATTTATACTTTCTAAAATAACTAAGTAACCCCATGGGTGGGTCACTCAAGTGGGCGGATGCGCCCACTTGTGACCACCCACTTGAGGGCCAAAACTTGGCCAACAAGTGGGATTTTGACAGAATTCGACTCTTGGCACGAATCTCACTCTTGGCATAAGATGTAATATACGTATGCGCCTTAAGATACGGCTACATACCTGCTTTATCCGTACATGGCCTTATGATATGTGCATGTACACGGCTTGGGTACACCCGTCTCCTCTGGCACTGGCTCGGACTTATCTGGCCAGCCTGTGTTTAAGGTCACCCTTGCCATCATGGTCCACAAGGAACCCGCCTTAACTCTCTCCGGTTCGGGTCCTACATGGTTAAACCGGGTAAACCGTGTAATCAGACCTGGTTTAAGAAGTAGGGTATTACACAGCTATTGATCAAACTGTTACTGAGTATCGACTTTGATACCAATTGTTGTAACTAGGCAGTCACTGAGAGGGGGATGAATTAGTGAGTCTAATTCTGATCCCCAAAAACTTGTCTGATGTCTGACCAAGAAAAACCAGATATACCTATCTCTATTTGCACACAGTCGTATGCACACTCAGCCTCTCATAGGCACTTCTAAGTGTGCACACCCATTCCATATTCCACACACTTCAATATAAAATACAAATAACAAGCACCCACAACATGGGATTTTTACGAGGTTCAATAATTTACTTTCATCCTCGGAGTAGTACCTGTAATGGCTTCGTACCTACTCAATACACTACTTTTGACTGCACCCATAGTTGAAAGCACCCACACCTAATTTTCTCAAGCCGAAGTTAAAATGGCACTCGCAGTGCCGGTATAATATGTAGCACCCATTATACGGGAGCACCCACTCCTAGTGCTTAGCACTCACTAAGTACTTAATAAAGAATACATTAAATTTGGGCTTATATCAATGCCCTATAGCCAAGCTCTGCCTAGTATATACATCCACAACTAATTAGCATGCTTACAGTTCATCCACAACTAACCTAGCATGTATACATTTATCCACAACTAACCCTAATATATATACATGTATATAATGTAAATCAAAGGTTAGAGAATCTCACAACCGATTGCCTGGGATGACTGAAAACTTATACTGACAAGTTTGGTGCTCACACCTTCTCTCTGCTTGGCTTCTTGCTCTTCAAAACGAACACATCATTGCGTTATTCTCTTCCTCCTTGGCTTTAAGTTTATATATCATTAACACACCTCAACCACCTCTTTTACCTCCTTTAATAGCCTAAGAACATTTATCATCAAGTATTCATATTTATTCAAGGACCAACAAAGAGGGGAGAGTTTTTCTTGCTAAAACCATAGCCTTCCAGTACTAAAAATTCATTTTTCTTGCATTCATAGTGTAGAGCTTGAAAAAACGAAGAAGTAGCAACTTGATTCACCCAAATCCAAGTTAAAATGAGGGAGATATGACCATTTGAAGTTGGAGCAATGAGATAGCCTGAAATAAAATCTTCGTAGGGGTGGCGTAGGCTAAACTGGTGGCACGCACAACAGAGGCACATATCTCATCAAAAGATATCTCTTAATCTGAGTCGTCTGATTAAACCAACGGACAATAGATCTTAACCATAGGTTTTGAATCTCTATGATGTCATAATGACGTACGTGCTGACATTGTCAGATGCGTTGTCGATCACCGATTGGTTGGTATAGCAAGTTTCATGGTACGCTGTCAGCTAACCTTAATAAAGCTCCATCGATCTTGACCGTTAGATCGAAATCAATCTGATATGATTGGCTCAGATCAAGATATGGAGAATCTCTTTATAGATTCTATGCACATGCACTACACACAATCAAGACTCAATATGGTGAGGCGCCACACCATCATATCTAATACACTCCACCAATGACAAGCCTCAGGTAAGCATCTTCAATGCAAGCTCTTGCACAAATCGTCATATCTGAATTTGACCAATGTGGCTCAATCTGAGTCGTGTATTAAGGATCCCTCTAATTCTCTTATATACACATAAACCCCTACCATCATATTTCCAGTGCTAAACAACCCTTATCAACTAAGACCTTCAAAATCTCAAAATTACATAAAAGCCCTTTCAATTTCAAAAATAAATTCCAAAAAATCCACCCAACACTGAGAGCATATTAATGAATTTTCGATTTGGATTTTTAAACCGGCTTTACGGAAACACTTATAACTTTTTCATAAGATATCTGATCGAGATAAAACGAACTGCATTGGAATCGTAACTGGACGCTCTACGACTTTTCAGAAGATCAATCTTTTGATTCAGTCATATAAAAAGACCAAAATGCCTCTAAACCTATCCAATGACGTATCTTTCTCATACGGAATCAGAACGTGATGAAATCAGAAAGAATAATTTGTTTCAAGAACTAAAATCTCTTGGGATGTTTTTTTACTCTCAATATAAGATTAACGTCATCCTTGCTTCTCTGCCTCCTGCATACAGTTCTTTTATTATGAATTTTAACATGAACAAAATTGTTATTGGTATTTCTGAGCTCACTAATACGTTACAAGAGGCAGAGACAATGCTTAAGAAGTAAAAGGCAGTTGTAATGTTAATAGAGGTTGGGACTTCTGCTTCTCAGCCTAAGGGCAACAAAAAGAAGGAAGAAGTCTGGTAAGAAAAAGTTTGAAATAGTCAAGAAAGAATGAGATGATAAAAATAATAGAAAAGAAAAGTGGTCTATTTCAAGAAAATGGGACACTGGAAAAGAAATTGTCGTGCATATCTTGCAACTCTAAAGAATAAACCAGAAGAAGGTAACATTGAGTCCCTTATTTTGTATGAATCCAATTTGTTGAAATATCCAACTAATACTTGGTTGGTGGACTCTGGATCCACTATCCATGTGTGCAATATGTTGCAGGGGTTCAACCGGATAAGAAGACTTCATAGGAAGCACGTCTCAAGATGGGATCTAGAGCTGAGATTTTTCCAGTAGTTGTTGGAACTTTTGTTTTGAATCTAGAAATGTCTGTTTTGGTTTTGACTGACTGTTACTGTGTACCAAAATTTATAATGTAATATTTGTTTTTAAGTTAATTTCATCTGGTTATGTTTTCTAATACAGTTCAAAACTAGTTATTAAAAATAATGGCAAATTTATTGCTTCTAGATTTATGGAAAATGGACTGTACTTTATAAATTCTGTTGTGAAAATTGATGAGGTTTCAAACATTGATTTGAAAAGAAAATTTGCTCCAGTTAACTTACTTACTTATGGCACTTGAGATTGGATCATATTGGAGTAGATAGGATAAATAGGTTAGTAAAAGATGGAACTTTAGATAATCTGAAGGTGAAATCTTTTTCAACCCTTGAATTCTGTTTACAAGGTAAAATGACCAGAAAACCCTTTTCTATAAGGGTATGAGGGCCAAAAGTTTGTTAGAGTTATTCCATACTGATGTTTGTGGTCGTATAAATGTTCAAGCTCGACATAGGTATGAATATTTTGTGACTTTTACTAATAACTATTCTCGATATGGATATATTTACCCAATGCATCATAAATTGAAAACTTTTGAAAAGTTCAAAGAATACTATGCCGAGGTTGAGAACCAATTGGGTAAACATATCAAATTCCTTAAATCTAATCTAGGAGGAGAATATTTGTTAGATGAGTTTGTGGACTATCTCAAACTTGCTGGGATTGTTTTGTAGATGACCACCCCAGGGACACCACAACAAAATGGTGTCCCAGAGAGACGAAATCGGACCCTATTAGATATGGTTCGATCAATATTAAGTTATTGTGAATTACCTTTGAGTTTTTTGGGTTTTTCCTCAGAGATGACTATGTATATTCTGAATAGGGTTTCAACTAAAGCTATCACAAAGACACCTTATAAGTTGTGGTTTGGGCGAAAGCCTAGTCTACAACATGTTAGGGTTTGGGGCTGCATTGCACATGTGCGAAAGTAGCAAACAAATAAGTTGGAATCCCGTACAGATAAATGTTCTTTTTTGGGATACCCCAAAGGTACTATAGGTTATTACTTTTATAACCCTATAAAACAAAAGATTACTGTAATTAAGCATGCCACTTTTCTTGAAGAGGATTTTATTATGAGATAATCTGATCCTGAAGTCATAGAAGAATTTGTTAGGATTTTTATGTGGGTTTAACTGATACCGATTGATCCATTGGGCCCAAGCAATTATAGACCCACTCTGATTAGGAAACTCCTAGCTCTTTCCATTGTGAGAGTGGAATAGGGTTTTAGGGATTCTATTATAAATAGAATATTGACGGTCCCTGCAGCCGTTACTTTACTTAATGCCTTATTGGTTTTGAGAGCACGGCTTTCTCACAAGAGCAAGTACACAGAAAGAAAAGAAACCCTAGCGTAAGAGGCTGCAGAAGATCTCAGTAGAAGGACCCATATTGCGTGGTTCTTCATCATAGTTCGTGGTACAAACGTCAACCTTGATTTAGGGACTTTATTCACGCTCAACGGGTATGTGATTGATTTCTTTCTATTATTCATTCTTGTATTCTATACACTATAGGTAATTCAAATGATTCTAAGATTTAGAATCACCAACAATTGGTATCAGAGCCAACCCTTACAGTGTTAGAATCAAGGAAAATTGATTTTGTATAGGGTTTGTGTCCCAAATCATAAAAATCATAATTTTACCATTACTTAAAGATCCCATATGGGAAAACTTTCTTCACGAAAGTTGTAGAACACGAAAATACGATCGCAGAGGTATGTCGTAAGTCATCGGAAACCTCTGGACGCGTCGGCATGCACCATCAGAAATCGGCTATCGGAGGAGAGAGAAAAAAATTTTAATTCAAAAAAAAAAAAGGCGGCGAGTCATCGCCGGGTCACCTCGGAAACCCTACCGAGTTAACCCGGGGTGCAGTGGGTCAACTCATGACCAACTTAGTTTGACTCAGTCAAAGGTTGACCAGATTGTTGACCAATTGACTCGGATTTTGACCCGAAATCAATATGCCTGAACCGGATTAGACCGGTTGGCCGAACCGGTTGGTTTGGGAAACTAGATTGATTTTGATCTATTTTTAGTTTTGCAACTTCAAATGGCCCGTACGGGCAAACAGTGAAGAATTTTTCACCCTGGTTTTTTGCGTTGAGTCTAGTTTTTCGTGCTCTTCGTTTTGATATATTATGAGCCTAGTTTTGATCAACTTTTATGATTTGTTTTGTATAAGTTACAAGTATGGATGGTTAATGATTCTTTATGATTTTCCTATTAATTGGAAGAAATAAAAGAAAATCAATTCATACATTACTTGCATATCAGAATATGAACTTGGTTATTCTTGGTAATGTAGTTCATGCTTTTGTTTATGAACATTTATTCATGCTTAAACAATCCCACTTTTAGCTACCAGAATGAATTTGTAGACTATTACAATAAGATTGGGTGGAATCCACCAAAGTGGTAAAGTTCAACCTTATTTTAATAGAATATAAATCAAAGTCTTCTTTGTTTGAAAAGACAGAGAATAATGATTGGTAGCAAAGTTGCTAATGTTCACCCAAAGGTGACATTATCAAAGAAAGGTTAAAGTTAAAGCAAGTGAAAAACAGAATAGGGATTTCTCAACCTAGAAGATGCTGTCCATCCAAAGATGGCGGTACTTTTCGAAAGTTAGAAGAAGTCTCGCAGTAATTGTAAAAACTTGAGTGGATTAGTATGAAGTTCCTGTTGACACTCTTGAAGTAATTGATAATTGAGCATTGTAATGTTTATTTTGTTAACAGTTACATGCTTGTTCTTTTACATGTAAATTGATATTTAGTTCATGTTTAAATAACCCATAAATTTAGGCTGCCAGGTGTAGTTGTAAGCAATTGCAGTGGAATTGATGGAACCCACCAAAGTGGTAAAATCTAAGATTACTGTAATAGGTTTATAACTCAAAGATTTTGTCTTATATTCAAAGACATAGAAACTTGTTAGCAGGAATTAGGTAATGTTTGCCCAAAGGCGACATTGTAATGTTTGCCCAAAGGTGACATTATCAAAGACATGCATAAATGCAAGTGTACTCTAGGCAGACCTTAACCTAGAAGTTGTTATGCATCCAAAAGTGATAGTAATTTTCGAAGTTGAAGAGCTCCCACTGTCATTGTAGTTTTTTAGTGGACTAGTGCATTCCAGACCTAAAGGTTGAGATTGTAGTTCAGTTGACACTTTGATTATGTTTAATGGTTAGTGATGTAATGTTGGTTTTTATTGATGTTACATGCATTAATTAAATATCAAATAGATTATTCTTCTTTGAGTTGAACCATTAAGCTAATGTCTTTAAAAGTGACTTGAGAATATAGAGGTCTACATATGTCTCAAAGACCTAGTTTTCTATACTAAGAGAACCAAATCAATATTTTGGTATTATGCTTTTAAAGCAAAGTTTTTTTGCCCTAAAAGGTATTGGACAGTTGATCAATGGCAATAAGGTGGATGAGGGTTTCATCACTATGACCATAAGTTATAGGTTTATTTAATATGTTATTTTTTGTATTCCAATTGGATCAATTCGGATTGGTTGGGTTGGATTAGTGTCGATTTTGATCAATCCAATACCAAGTTCTTAAACACTGCCATTGTTCTCTAAAAACCTATTTATGAACATTAATTGATAAATGTTTGGTTTCTTTTGTTTTTGGGCCTATGTGAACAAATTTATATGTATGTTACATTTAACGAATTGTGTTCTCCAATAAATGGATTAATTTATGACTAGTCGAACCAAGTGGGAGAATAAAAGTATGGATCTTAAGCTATTTTATGTGGCTCGACCAGTGGGAGAATAAATTCAGTATACTAGGTTGCTAGTGGGAGAATAAATTCAGTGTTCTATATTGTTTTTCATGCAAAAGAATTATTTGGAGTTTTGCATTGATTTATTATTATCATAATATTGAATAATGATTTATGACTGAAATATATAGTAAATTCATATTCATATCATTTTGTACTTGAGTGTTTTGTTTGAAACACCCTATGATGGATAAATATATTAGAATTAAACTGGGTGTGAGCTTCCGCACATTTTATGCTGCACAGTATATTTCTAGGGAGCTATGAAAGGATTTGATGGAATCCACCAAAGTGGCACATCCTATTATTTCATAGTTTTTCCAAGCGCAGCAAAGTTAGTGACATTTGCCCAAAGGTGATGTCACCCAAATTAAAGAAAATACATGTATGAAAATGACTATAACTTAGAGGTTTCTAAACCCACATGTGATCAAAGTAATTGTATTTTCACAGTAAATTTGGATTTACAAGAGGACCAGTACATTCTTAGCCCAAAGGATAGGAATGTAGTTACTGTTGTGACTCTTGTGTGTTTTATCTGCTAGATATACATTTATTGTGTAGTTTATCTGCTAGGTGTACATATTAAATTTTCTAGCCCGGTTATTTGGTGTGTATGATTCATACCTGAGATTCTTAGGGTTACTTAATCTGGTTTTAGCTCTCAGGGAACCCAAACAGGTGTTGTTGCTAAACAAAGCACAACTGAAGGGAAATAGGAAAAATTTTATTGCCCTATTAAGTTTATAATGACTTTGGAGTAATTTTGAATTGATCTTAAATTCTGTTCTCTGAATTATTTATGTACATTTATGCTTCATTTGTTTGTGTTGTCTCTGATTGTGTAAGAAACACATTAAAGCATGCACTTTTGTACATATATTCATCTCTAATGTGAAAAATATGATAGGAATGAGTGAAACCCACCAAAGTGGTACATTCAGTTCAATTGTGTGTTTCCCAAGGTAAAGGTGACATTTTCCCAAAGGTGATGTCATCCAAGTTTATCGACAAAGTACTCAAGAGCCATATTTTCTGACATTGGTGTTATTGAGGTTTTTAACATGCTTGGTTAGTGGGAGTTTTATGATCTCATTTAACCAAAGATATCATGGTGGTAAAAGTCAAAGTTTAAAGGCTATGCTTGTTAAGATTTATTGGCAGTGCTTAGCCAAGGTAATTGACGATATTTTGTCAGAATTTGTGATGTATGGTGGTATTTAGCCTATGTCCAAAGAAGTGGTGGATTACCACAGGCGGTTTGCCAAAGTTTATGATTTATGGTGGTATTTAACCTAAATCCATGGAAGTGGCAGTTAGCCATAGGCGATATGCCAAAGTAAGATATTAATTCAAGAAAAGGGCAGTTTGCCAAGTGTTGATTAATATCAAAGTTTTCTACCTGTGAGGTTTTCAAGGTAGGCTGATCTTTAGATCAAGAAATGACCTATAAGGAAATGTACATTTCATGTGATCACAGGTATGATATCAACTCCTTATATATATATATATGTTTCCAAGTGATTTGGATTGATAATTTTCTATTGTCTGTAACATTAGATAGTTATATGCCGTATATTGAGGTGTATTTTCTACTATTGTTCAACAGTAGAGATTATTGATTGGATCAAAGTTTGTTTGAGTGGTGTTCAGTCTTGGGATTATTTGGCTAGGAGTCAATGGAAAGACATCAGTATCAGTGTAGCCCAAGTGAAAGATTGTTAGGATTTTTATGTGGGTTTAATTGATACCGATTGATCCATTAGGCCCAAGCAATTATAGACCCACTCTGATTAGGAAACTCCTAGCTCTTTCCATTGTGAGAGTGGAATAGGGTTTTAGGGATTCTATTATAAATAGAATACTGACGGTCCCTACAACCGTTACTTTACTTAATGCCTTATTGGTTTTGGGAGCACGGCTTTCTCACAAGAGCAAGTGCACAGAAAGAAAGAAAATCCTAGAGTAAGAGGCTGCAGAAGATCTCAGTAGAAGGACCCATATTGCATGGTTCTTCATCATAGTTTGTGATACAAACGTCAACCTTGATTTAGGGACTTTATTCATGCTCAACAGGTATGTGATTAATTTCTTTCTATTATTCATTCTTGTATTCTATACACTATAGGTAATTCAAATGATTCTAGGATTTAGAATCACCAACAGAATTATCTAATGGCCAAGTTCCATCTACATCATTTGTACCAGTAGATCCTATTACTACAACTCCCAATGTTGCACCACCACACCATGAGCCTAGACGTAGTGGGAGGATTATTAGACCTCTTGCTAGGTATACTCTTCTTACGCAGGAGGAAGGTAGAGTATAAGAGTTCTACATGGTGTCTGATTCTTTTGAATTGGATCCAATTACATACCCTGAGGTTCTTAGGGATGTGGATGCAGTTAAATGGCTAGAGGTTATGCGTTTAGAAATGGACTCTATGTATTCCAACCATATCTGGACTCTTGTTGATCCACCATAAGGTGTAAAGCCAATTGGGTGTGAGTGGATCTTTAAGAAAAAGAGAGGTATGAATGAAAAAGTAGAACGTTTCAAAACAGGATTGGTAGCAAAAGATTATACCCAAGAAGAATGTATTGATTATGATGAAATATTTTCTCCAGTGGCAATGATAAGATTTTATCGTCTATAGCTGCATACTGTGATTATGAAATCTAGCAAATGGATTTGCAAACTGCATTTCTAAATGGATATCCTAATGATGATATCTATATGATACAACCAAAAGAGTTTATATCTCAAGGGTTTGAAACTAAAGTATGCAAGCTAATGAGATCTATTTATGGTCTCAAACAAGCCTCTAGGAGTTGGAATACCCGTTTTGATCAGATTATCAAATAGTTTGGGTTTGAACAAAATATGAATGAGCCATATGATTACATAAAAATGGGTGGGAGCATAGTTTGTTTTCTTGTTCTATATGTGAATGATATATTGCTCATTGGGAATGATGTGGGCATGCTTACATTTGCAAAAGTGTGGTTGTCTACTAATTTCTCATTGAAAGACCTTAGTGAAGCTAGTCACATCTTTGGTATAAAACTTGTGAGAGATCGCAAGAATAAGATGTCAGGCTTGTCACAGTCCAATTACATTAATAAGGTTCTGGCTAGGTTCAACATGCAAGATTCAAAGAAAGGAAATGTTCCTTTCAGACATGTAGCTACATTATCTAAGTCATACCATTCTTATATTCTATTTCTTATATCTCAGGGTGTGTAAGTCATAACCGGGCACTTCTCTGCCCAAATCCATTCATAAGGGGGCTTTAAATAGCCAGGGGATACAAGGGAATATAAGAGACATGTGGGGCCCAAGCCATGTGTCCTTCATATGGACTTCACATGCTTGTGGAACCGTATGTCACGAGTGTCGGCATACATACATAATACTCAATACAGACCTTAATACAATACAGACTGGGACGACAAGACGCAGTACGCAGTACATAATACTCAATACAATACTCAATACAGACCTTAATACAATATAGACCGGGACAACAAGACGCATACTGCCTCAATCTGTATCTGGATTAGATGAACTGCTGTAGGGGTAGAACACAGCTTTATCGATGAGCCAATCATCATAGGCATTCATTAGAGGAATGATGCGAGGGCAAAGCAGTCGACCATTCTGATGTAGCTCCCAAGCTGAATCAACAGTGTGAAGAAGAGGAGTTGGGACTTGATGGGGCTGGATGTCATTGATACTGCACATGGAATAAAGAAACTGTTGCCATTCTGAACGATGTTGCTGGCGAGTGATGAAGAGGGCATATGGCTTTGTTCCATACACATGATAGTCGGTTGTGTATTCAATGTAATGGCAGGGGTGTAGGGTATAGGGAGGATCAGTTATTTGGAGGATAGCCGGAGGTCTATGGAAGAGGATAGTGCTGTAGTGCATTGGTGTATCAGGGGAATCTGGTTGTGGGAGGAGAGATGTGAAAAGGTTGAACCAAGTTTCCATAGGAGCAAAAAGCTGTAGGAATTGGAAAATTGGTAGGTTAGGACGATGGGGTTGTATGGGGTTACACATGGATTGGATAGCCTGAAGGGGAAAGCTTATGGCTATGGAGTATGCAGTACATAAATGCCAGAGAATGCATTTAAATACAGGAGGTAATTCTTGTAGGTCATGGATGGACTTGAAGGTTAAGAATGTGAGGTAGGGAAAATCTTGGTGAAAGGTGGAGCCAGCAAGAAAGAGGCCTTCTTGTCGAAGAGCAATTTCTAAAAGCTGGATAGCTGTATGCTTACTGTATGTAAGGATGACTTTGTAGGTTAAGGTATGAAGGATTTCTGGTGGAAGGTGAGGAGGTAAAGCACAGCAAAGTTTATGCCTGGTTTGAGGCTGAGGGGAAGAAGAGGAGGAAGATGAGGCTCCTGGTGTCAAAGGATAGAGGATTGGGATGACAGAGAAGGTAGAAGTAGGATGGGATAGGAAGTCTGCCAAAACATTTTCTTTTCCTTTGATGTGTTTGATATCAAAGGACCATTTTGAGAACCATTGAGCCCAGCGTAACAGTTGATCATTGGGAAGTGTCCGTTGTCTGAATTCAAGCATTCGAGGGAAACTTGACATGTCCAGTTCAATAAGGAACCTGTGTCCAATGAGATGAAACTGGAATTTTTCAATTCCTCGCCTAACTGCAAGAATTTCTTTAAACGTGGAATGATAATGGGCTTCAGATGGTTTGAAGGAGCCACTCTTATAACCACAAACAGTTCTTGTAGAATCAGAGGCTTCTTCAAGGAGAACTGCACCCCAATGAGTATCACTAGCATCAGTTTGAAGGATAAGTCTTCCATCAGAAGGAATCTGTAAACATGAGAGTCTTGTAGACAGTTGTTTTAGTGCTTGAATGGCTGCTCAGTGTTCAGAAGACCAGGGAGGAGCTTTCTTTCTCAAAAGTTGATGGAGCACAGACGTGTGTCTGATTTGTTGAGGAAGAAACTCGGTCATGTAGTTTACTATACCAAGGAATTGCTGAACCTGAGTTTTGGTCAGGGGACCATCAGGAAATTGCTGGAGAGAAGTAGCAATATGAGGTTGAAGTTCATACTTTCCGTTGGTAATAGTAACTCCAAGAAAATCAATAGTTGAAACACCAATCTGCATTTTCTTTGGAGAAAGCATGATGCCATAGTCTTGGACTATTTGATGGAAGTGTTGGAGAAGACATAGATGTTCATCCTGTGTAGATGAAAATAGAAGAATATCATCAATATAAATCAGGGCATGCTCTTGAATTGGAGCAAAGATCTGCATCATGGCACGCTGAAATATTGATGGAGCCGTCTTCAATCCAAATGGCATGACTGTCCACTATAAATGATAGCCAGGGACACAAAAGGCTGTTTTAGGCCGATCTTCAGGAACAATTCCAAGTTGCCAAAATCCTGCTTTTAGATCAAACTTGGAGAAAATATTTGCAGAGGCCAATTGTAGGAGAAGTGCTGGACGAGTTGGTAAGGGGAACTTATCATCAGCCAAGAAGAAATTCAGAGGCCGATAATTGATTACCATTCTCATCTTGCCACGGATTTGTTCTGTTCGTTTATTCACATAAAAGGCTTGACATGCCCAGGGAGACACAGTTGGTTCTAACAGTCCTTGTGTTTGAAGCTGTTGAAGTTCTTGTACTGCAAGAGTCAAATGTTCTGGGGGCATTCCAGGATGACTAGCTTTTGTGGGATTGACATCTTCATTCTTCTTAAAGGGTAAGGAGATGAAGAACTTGGGATTTTGCCAGAGGGGATGAGTACATTTGGTCAAGAACTCAGTGTGAGAATCTGCACAGGAGGTTTGCAGAAGTTTGCCTTTAAAATCATCAAACAGTGTAGGACCTGTACCTGCAAAAAATATGTTAGAAAAGGGGGACCAAGGAAGAAGTTGTTGTTTATACACAAGACCTTGGGGTGTCCATTTAAGAGGAAGATGACTTAAGACATCAAAACCTATGATAAGGTCTTTTCCAGGACAGTCGGAACCTAACATAACATGGGTGAAGGAAAGGGTTGGAAGTAGTTGGATTTTAATGGGTCGTTTGGTTACGAGGGTAATATAGAAGGTTTCACCATTAGCGGCTAAAAAGGGAAGAGGAGGTTCTTGGGGTTTCCAGAAAGAGTTTGGGAGGACTTTTGGAGACAGGATGGTAGTGGCTGCACCAGTATCAAGGAAGGCTATTAGACGAACTGGTCTAGCATAGGGTTCCGGGATAAGGGTTACTGCGGCATGAGGTAAGGTGATAGACTGACAGGGAAGAGGTGGTTGACTTGGGGGAAGAAAAGGAATGACCTGGTAGAGGGGATCAGATTCCTCGGACTCGGAGACAGACGACTCTGGGTCTGAGTCTGTGAGGTACTTAGGATCAACCGCATCAGGGTAGTCAATAGCAAACAAGGAGAGATCTGTGGGTTCGTCATCCAGAGAATACAGAGATTCAAGGTCAGCATCTTGTGGATCATCATGATAGAGGGAGGCAAGCATATGGAGCACCTTATCCTTCTTGCGATTATTAGGACAATTCTTAGCAAAATGTCCATCTTTTCCACAAATAAAGCAAGAAGTATTCTTGGTTTTCCCGCGAAACTGTTTTTTCCGAAGGAACTTCCAAGGGGGTTTAAACCGTTTAAACCGAGAAGGCTTAAAAGGAAACCTTTTCTTGTGCTTCCGAGAGGAGTGAGAGAAGCATTTATGATGAAAGGGCTTCTTTGTAGGACAATCACAAGAGTGATCGGAACTTTTACATTTGATTTTCATCCAGGAAGTATCACAAGCAGAAGAAACCTTGTCTGACTTTGATTGTAGATCCTGCCAGATTTTCTTGACATTGCAGAGTTTGTCAAGAGCTGAAAGTGCAAAACTATACAAAGAACCAATGCTGCAGGAGGCCAAGGTAATATTCTGGTTGCGTAGAAACTGGAGGGTATCAGCACCAAGGGGATCTGGAAGGGAGTTCAAAAAGATCTGCTTGTGGTTCTCATCATCAAGACCACCAATCTTGTGGAATCTGTCTGTCTTGCGAGAGAAGTGTTTATCAAGATCAGGACGAGTAAGAGAGCAACACTTTAGTTGTAAAAACTCTTCACGAGCTTTTGTAATATCATTGGAGACAGGGCCAAGAAATTCTTGATAGAGAACTATAATGAACTGTCCTTCAGGAAGTTGAACAAGTTGTAATTGTCTATATCCACCAAGAGCTAAATACCATTCCCTGAGTTTTCCTTGAAGGCGAGCAACAAACTTAGTCAGAATACTGACAGAAGTAGCACCTTCTTGGAAAAGTTCAGCATTAATCCAGGCATGGAAATCAGCAAACTTAGATGCCCATTTGGAGACAGTGACATCATCTAGGGTAAAGAATTGCTTGGGATCTTGGTTTGAAAATGGAGCATAGGTTGGCTGAGGAGGAGGCTGCGGGTCAGGATTATGGACTATAGGGTCATCCTGATCACCATCCATCTCTTCAACATTTGGAGGTGCAGGATAAGGGACAAGAGGTGGTTCGGGACATGTATTCATGAAAGAGGGAATAGGTTTTGGGTAATGAAGGGCTAGGG
Source organism: Macadamia integrifolia (assembly GCF_013358625.1). Classification (NCBI taxonomy): domain Eukaryota; kingdom Viridiplantae; phylum Streptophyta; class Magnoliopsida; order Proteales; family Proteaceae; genus Macadamia; species Macadamia integrifolia. Next base: position 15,551 of record NW_024868377.1, on the reverse strand, counting down.
TGGTAAGAAGATCTGTTAGGACATCATCACCAGAGGGAGTTATGGCGCCTATAGGAGGATATTTGGTTGTGGTTCGAGGAGGTGAAGGTGAAGGTGATGATGGGCATGTGGAAATAGGTGGTGCAGGTGCAGGATAAGTAATAGTCATGGGGTATGGTTGAAACTGTGGAGGAGAGGGTTTATCCAGAGGTATAGGTTTTGGTTGTTGTGGTCTGGGTTTTTACCTGGGTGTCAGATTGCATTGCTGTCGCTGTAAGGCCTTCAATTCTTCAAGGGGAAAAGATCTGGGAGAAGCAACTACCGGAGGAGCTGGTATAGTATTTGCGGCAAACGGATCTTGAGAAGACATAGTAGGGACTGTCAATGGTAAAGGCTGTTGTCGACTGGATGTTGCAGCTTGAGGAGGAGCTTGCTGTAGACTGTGCAATTGAGCCTCAAGAAACCTAAGATGTTCTCTTTTTGGCCAATAAGAGCAAAGACCTGAGTTGTATCAGTAGTCGAGGACACAATACCAGCGAGTTCAGTATGAACTTGATCCATCTCAGATTTGAGAGATTGTATAAGCTGAGTATGCCGGCTAACAGTACTCTGAGTATGCTGGGTAGAGGCAAGAATACGTTCAAGGTATTGGTTTTGAACGATGGCATTCTCATTCTGCCAATTTAAAGCTGCTTCTGTCGGGGATATTTCTTTGGACTATCCAGAGGGAAGGACAGGAGGTTTCACCTTCCATACATGACGTACACCATGAGAATCAGGACCAGAGTCTGTAGGACCAGGGAAATTCTTCAAAGGAGCAGAAGAAGAAGAACCTGGGGCATACATACAGCAAGGAGGGACTATTGGAGATGGTGTATGGACAGATGGAGGAGGTTTGCAGACCCGAGAAAGGGGGGGAGCATAAGGAGGGTCTGAAGGAGGAGCACCGTATTTTACCATGAAGGGATAATGGGCTTCAGTACTCAAGGGTCCAACCGTAGGATCTCCTGACTTATATCGTTCTCGGAGAAGAGTTTGAGAAGACTTTCGTTTGGGGCGAGAGGAATAGACTTCATCATCAGAGTCTTGGAGACAATCGTCACAATCACAAAGGTCAAAGTATTTATGACCAGTGACTGGATCAGAGAAATAATACACAGGGTTTCCTTGAGCATCAAAAGATTTGATAGGAATATTAACTTCTTGTATCATTCCTGTAAACTGGGTAGGAAAAGGAGATGGTAAGGGTTGAGGAGGAGGAAACCTGATTTCAACCTCACCGGATGGGTGAGTGATGAACTGCGGATCAACAAGATTAGGTTTGGAGGATGTCATTTGCGGTTCATAAGCCGTAACCCATGAAGAAGGAAGGAGACGAGTAAGATCAGCTCGAGAGATTTGTCGAGGAACATAGGTAAGGCTAGGAACATGGTCAGAATCCACGGAGAGGAAAAGAGCATCCTCAGTCTGGCCTTTTGATAGATCAAAAGCATAATTTTGTAACCGATAGGCCAATTGATAGTGGATTGTCCCTGCTAAAGCTGTAGGAGCCAAAGGAGAACCAGATATTTGGATCTGAAACTTTAAAGCAGAGGGAAGAAGGGGATCTGCTAAAGCTATGTTGAAATTCGGGTATAGAGTAAGAAAGATTGTGCCAGCGTTCAGGGTGGTCTAGACAGTAGCAATCACGGCATGTTCATACCGGAGAAAGCGACTGTCAAGGAGGGCAATTCGAGAGAACACAGGAAGACCTTTCCTGCCATGGAAGGAGAGGGCAAACTTAATTGCACCAAAGTGGAGATGGGTATAACCCTGGTTTTGCCAATCAGGGATGAGAGTGGTCAGGATCTCCAAAGTAAACAGTTGTTCCTTATCAGTGGCAGGGATGTGATATAACTCACATTGGGAAGCCTGAACAAGTTCCTTTAACGGTGGAGTTTTCTTACGAGGGGCTAAAAGAGTTTTCCAGGTAGCAGACGAGGAAGTCTTCTTTGGAAAAACTGTGTATGGGTTTAACAGAGGAGATGGAGTTGCAGGGATAATTTGATCATCAGGAAGATAATCAAACTCATATAAGGACTCAATAGAGGAGAAAGAAGAAGATCGAGATCGGGAAGAAGAAGGAGAAGAAGAAGTAGAGCTTCGAGAAGAGGAAGAACGTCGGGAAAGAGACAAAACAAAAGATGGCCGAAAATCCAAAATCCGAGCAGCATAACCCACCGGCGAAACTCAGATAGATAAAAAGATGCCTAGTCGAGGCCGATCAGGACCCCTGGGGTTCAAGTTCTCAGAGACAGATCAACCCGAGCCGTTACAGGGTATAAGACGGCCACTCCTTGGCCTGAGGACCCATCGCTCAAAGGGTTCTTTCTCTATCACTAGAAAACCGAAACCACGAAGTAACCTGCAATAGGGCGTGGCCTAGAACATCCCTTTAACTAGCAGAGGTTCAAACCGGAAAAGTCAGCTGCCGGAGAAGGACCTTAGCCGGAAAAGAAGAAGGGGATTGGCTCTGATACCATTCTTATATTCTATATTTTCCAATTCCTACAGCTTTTTGCTCCTATGGAAACTTGGTTCAACCTTTTCACATCTCTCCTCCCACAACCAGATTCCCCTGATACACCAATGCACTACAGCACTATCCTCTTCCATAGACCTCCGGCTATCCTCCAAATAACTGATCCTCCCTATACCCTACACCCCTGCCATTACATTGAATACACAACCGACTATCATGTGTATGGAACAAAGCCATATGCCCTCTTCATCACTCGCCGGCAACATCGTTCAGAATGGCAACAGTTTCTTTATTCCATGTGCAGTATCAATGACATCCAGCGCCATCAAGTCCCAACTCCTCTTCTTCACACTGTTGATTCAGCTTGGGAGCTACATCAGAATGGTCGACTACTTTGCCCTCGCATCATTCCTCTAATGAATGCCTATGATGATTGGCTCATCGATAAAGCTGCGTTCTACCCCTATAGCAGTTCATCTGATCCAGATACAGATTGAGGCAGTATGCGTCTTGTCGTCCCGGTCTGTATTGTATTAAGGTCTGTATTGAGTATTGTATTGAGTATTATGTACTGCGTACTGCGTCTTGTCGTCCCAGTTTGTATTGTATTAGGTCTGTATTGAGTATTATGTATGTATGCCGACACTCGTGACATACGGTCCCACAAGCATGTGAAGTCCATGTGAAGGACACATGTCTTGGGCCCCACATGTCTCTTATATTCCCTTGTATCCCCTGGCTATTTAAAGCCCCTTATGAATGGATTTGGGCAGAGAAGTGCCCGGTTATGACTTACACCCCCTGAGATATAAGAATTGAGATATAAGAATAAGAATTGAGATTTAAGAATGGTATCAGAGCCAATCCCCTTCTTCTTTTCCGGCTAAGGTCCTTCTCCGGCAGCTGACTTTTCCGGTTTGAACCTCTGCTAGTTAAAGGGATGTTCTAGGCCACGCCCTATTGCAGGTTACTTCGTGGTTTCGGTTTTCTGGTGACAGAGAAAGAACCCTTTGAGCGATGGGTCCTCAGGCCAAGGATTGGCCGTCTTATACCCTGTAACGGCTCGGGTTGATCTGTCTCTGAGAACTTGAACCCCGGGGGCCCTGATCGGCCTTGACTAGGCATCTTTTTATCTATCTGAGTTTCGCCGGTGGGTTATGCTGCTCGGATTTTGGATTTTCGGCCATCTTTTGTTATGTCTCTTTCCCGACGTTCTTCCTCTTCTCGAAGCTCTGCTTCTTCTTCTCCTTCGTCTTCCCGATCTCGATCTTCTTCTTTCTCCTCTATTGAGTCCTTATACGAGTTTGATTATCTTCCTGATGATCAAATTATCCCTGCAACTCCATCTCCTCTATTAAACCCATACACAGTTTTTCCAAAGAAGACTTCCTCGTCTGCTACCTGGAAAACTCTTTTAGCCCCTCGTAAGAAAACTCCACCGTTAAAGGAACTTGTTCAGGCTTCCCGATGTGAGTTATATCACATCCCTGCCACTGATAAGGAACAACTGTTTACTCTGGAGATCCCGACCACTCTCATCCCTGATTGGCAAAACCAGGGTTATACCCATCTCCACTTTGGTGCAATTAAGTTTGCCCTCTCCTTCCATGGCA
>NW_024868377.1:0-8148 GCF_013358625.1 Macadamia integrifolia | reverse complement strand
AACACTTCCATCAAATAGTCCAAGACTATGGCATCATGCTTTCTCCAAAGAAAATGCAGATTGTTGTTTCAACTATTGATTTTCTTGGAGTTACTATTACCAACGGAAAGTATGAACTTCAACCTCATATTGCTACTTCTCTCCAGCAATTTCCTAATGGTCCCCTGACCAAAACTCAGGTTCAGCAATTCCTTGGTATAGTAAACTACATGACCGAGTTTCTTTCTCAACAAATCAGACACACGTTTGTGCTCCATCAACTTTTGAGAAAGAAAGCTCCTCCCTGGTCTTCTGAACACTCAGCAGCCATTCAAGCACTAAAACAACTGTCTACAAGACTCCCATGTTTACAGATTCCTTCTGATGGAAGACGTATCCTTCAAACTAATGCTAGTGATACTCATTGGGGTGCAGTTCTCCTTGAAGAAGCCTCTGATTCTACAAGCACTGTTTGTGCTTATAAGAGTGGCTCCTTCAAACCATCTGAAGCCCATTATCATTCCACGTTTAAAGAAATTCTTGCAGTCAGGCGAGGAATTGAAAAATTCCAGTTTCATCTCATTGGACACAGGTTCCTTATTGAACTGGACATGTCAAGTTTCCCTCGAATGCTTGAATTCAGACAACGGACACTTCCCAATGATCAACTGTTACGCTGGGCTCAATGGTTCTCAAAATGGTCCTTTGATATCAAACACATCAAAGGAAAAGAAAATGTTTTGGCAGACTTCCTGTCCCGTCCTACTTCTACCTTCTCTGTCATCCCAATCCTCTATCCTTTGACACCAGGAGCCTCACCTTCCTCCTCTTCTTCCCCTCAGCCTCAAACCAGCCATAACCTTTGCTGTGCTTTACCTCCTCACCTTCCACCAGAAATCCTTCATACCTTAACCTACAAAGCCATCCTTACATACAGTAAGCATACAGCTATCCAGCTTTTAGAAATTGCTCTTCGACAAGAAGGCCTCTTTCTTGCTGGTTCCACCTTTCACCCAGATTTTCCCTACCTCACACTCTTAACCTTCAAGTCCATCCATGACCTACAAGAATTACCTCCTATATTTAAATGCATTCTCTAGCATTTATGTACTGCATACTCCATAGCCATAAGCTTTCCCCTTCAGGCTATCCAATCCATGTGTTTTCAATGGTGTAACCCCATACAACCCCACCGTCCTAACCTACCAATTTTCCAATTCCTACAGCTTTTTGCTCCTATGGAAACTTGGTTCAACCTTTTCACATCTCTCCTCCCACAACCAGATTCCCCTGATACACCAATGCACTACAGCACTATCCTCTTCCATAGACCTCCGGCTATCCTCCAAATAACTGATCCTCCCTATACCCTACACCCCTGCCATTACATTGAATACACAACCGACTATCATGTGTATGGAACAAAGCCATATGCCCTCTTCATCACTCGCCGGCAACATCGTTCAGAATGGCAACAGTTTCTTTATTCCATGTGCAGTATCAATGACATCCAGCCCATCAAGTCCCAACTCCTCTTCTTCACATTGTTGATTCAGCTTGGGAGCTACATCAGAATGGTCGACTGCTTTGCCCTCGCATCATTCCTCTAATGAATGCCTATGATGATTGGCTCATCGATAAAGCTGCGTTCTACCCCTATAGCAGTTCATCTGATCCAGATACAGATTGAGGCAGTATGCGTCTTGTCGTTCCGGTCTGTATTGTATTAAGGTCTGTATTGAGTATTGTATTGAGTATTATGTACTGCGTACTGCGTCTTGTCGTCCCGGTCTGTATTGTATTAAGGTCTGTATTGAGTATTATGTATGTATGCCGACACTCGTGACATACGGTCCCACAAGCATGTGAAGTCCATGTGAAGGACACATGGCTTGGGCCCCACATGTCTCTTATATTCCCTTGTATCCCCTGGCTATTTAAAGCCCCCTTATGAATGGATTTGGGCAGAGAAGTGCCCGGTTATGACTTACACCCCCTGAGACAAATGTAAAAGTTCCGATCACTCTTGTGATTGTCCTACAAAGAAGCCCTTTCATCATAAACGCTTCTTTCACTCCTCTCGGAAGCACAAGAAAAGGTTTCCTTTTAAGCCTTCTCGGTTTAAACAGTTTAAACCCCCTTGGAAGTTCCTTCGGAAAAAACAGTTTCGCGGGAAAACCAAGAATACTTCTTGCTTTATTTGTGGAAAAGATGGACATTTTGCTAAGAATTGTCCTAATAATCGCAAGAAGGATAAGGTGCTCCATATGCTTGCCTCCCTCATCATGATGAGGAGGATTCCTTATGCATCAGTTGTAGAGAGTCTCAAATATGTAATGTTATATACCATGACAGATATATGTTATGATGTAGGGATTGTAAGTTGATATCAATCCAACCCTAGATAGGAACATTGGATGGTTGTTAAGAATATCCTCAAATATTTGAGAAGAACCAAGGATCTTTTCTTAGTCTATGGTTGTGATCAGTTGTCAATTCTAGGTTATACAGACTCAGATTTTCAAACTGATAAGGATGATAGAAAATCCATATCTGGGATGGTTTTTGTTTTGGGTGGTGGGGTAGTTACATGGAAGAGTACCAAATAGAATTTGACAGCTGATTCCACAACAGAAGCTGAGTACTTGACAGTTTGTGAAGTAGCCAAAGAGGGAGTTTGGTTGAGAAAATTATTAACTGAACTCCGTGTGATCCTTGACCTTGTAAAGCACCCTATATAGCTTTATTGTGACAATAGGGGAGCTATTGCACAAGCAAAGGAACCTAGAGCTCATCAACATAACAAGCATGTGGAATGTAAGTATTATCTCATCAGAGAAATCATCCAGCGTGGTGATGTATCTATAGATAAAGTTGATTCTGTAAACAATTTATCAGATCCTATGACAAAAAGTTTGTCACAAAATGTATTTGAGAGACATGTTGAGAACATGAGACTAAAATACATAGGCAATTGGATTTGATATCCAAGTGGGAGATTATTGGAAATGTGTACATCAATTCTATAAATAAATTGCATATTTATAATTTTGACTGCATGACATTGATGAGTTGTGGTTGTCTAAAAGGTTTTCACCTTAAATATTTTCATGACTAGGGGCAGAACTGGGCATTCTGTTCATATAGTCATCACATTGTGTGAGCTCATGAATGTTGGTTCAGGGATACAAATATGAGTGTACATTGAATTTGATCAAATAGAAATCTTGAATGGAATACTATCAGTTGTTGAAGGAAAATATTCTTTTTGAAAGTTTTTTATTAGTCTCTAGACTTGAGAGATCCTTATCGTTGTAGGTAGGTATTATGGGTTTTGGAGTATCAATCATTGATGTCCTTCGGACTATATATCAGTACACTGGATTCATAGTGTTTGACTGTAGACGAAAGAGATGTTCAACAAGGGATCCACTCCCATTTATTTGGGGAATACTAAGAGAGAGTATCCGGACATGATTAGATGAAATTCCGGATCTGGTACACATTTTGTAAAATGTTTACAAAATTTTCTTTAAATTATTAATACATATTAATATTTAATTCAAATACCCAATTGGAAGTCCAAATTCTCTGTATGACATTCTAACAAACCTGGGTCATGACAGATGCCTAGAGGTTTGTCATGTGATACTATTGAGTGGGGAGATTGGATCGATAATTGACTACCACAACTTTGGGAGGAATAAAAATTATATCCACTCATATTGTACTTGTTGGTATATGTCTTTGACTGATAATTGTAATGGATTTTTTCCATTGGGATCATACATCTACCCAGTACTGGTGGCCAAAGATTGCATGTAAGTGATTTCATTATTTATAAGACATAGATATTTATTGATTATTGAAAATATATATGATATATATAATATATAATAATGGATAAAGATAAGCTAAATTGATGGACACCTCAACATGAGATGAGATATACAATGTCATCATTAGCTTTTATTTAAAAAAAAAAAAAGGCATAATGATATGAATAGAGAAATGTATTAGCCCTCTGTTTTCAAGTCTCTGAGAACAGAGCACTAATGGGGCTTACGATATCGGCTTCGGAAGTTTTGTTTTCTCTCTATAAAAAATCAAGAAATTAATTTGAGTTTAAAGAATTGAACCTATTGGAGACTGCTATGTGTCTTGGCCACAGTATTGGGGAAGAGCTACCATCCCAAGGAGGTGTTGCACTTGTGACACTTGAGGTAATGATTCTCCCACTCTATGAGATGGAATTTAATTAATTCAAATCCCTATCCTTGCAAATGGTTGATCATGTTTTCTAATAGAGTGATTTACATCCCCATCCCCTGTAGTTTGCGTTTATTCCACCCCCTCCCCTTTGTTTTTAAAAATTCCACATATCTCTCCTGTCAGATAACTCGGTTAGTAAACCGTTAGTTGTGGATGTTAAAGTATGATTCTACCCTTCTGCCTTTACCAAAGAGTGATTTACATCCCCCTCCCCTGTAGTTTGCATTTTTTCCACCCTCTCCCCTATGTTATAAAAAATCCCACATACCTCCCCTGTCAGATAACTCGGTTAGTAAACCGTTAGTTGTGGATGTTAAAGTACGATTCTACCCTTCTGCCTTTACCAAAATTTTTATTACCAGGGATGTTAAAGTATGATTCTACCCTTCTGCCTTTACCAAAATTTTGGCAGCATTTTTGCTAATATTTTCCATTTAATACTCAACCTGTGGTAAATATAAATATTACATAATACAACTGAATCTTTCAAATTCACACAAATAACACCATTGTTTCCAATCCACACACAATAAAATCCACACCATTGTTTCTGAAATCATATCCAGAAAACAAAACATAATTTCATTGTTTAAAACTGGATACAAACATAAACATACTTTCAAATCCCACACAAAGGGATACAAAATTAACAGTCTCAAACTCCACTCTTATTAACTGAATTCCAAATCACCCACAACATAAAGATCTTATCCTTCATTTGTTAGTAACATCTGCAGCTGCATTTGCCTTTGCCGCTTTCCTCCTCGCGTACTTGGCTAACAAACGTGCTATTATTCTCTGCTGTATAGTAACTTGTGTGCCTATTACATCTGCCTGTGACCTTGTCATTCTTTGCGAGTTGCAGATATCTTCCCCTTGATGATCACCCCTTCGCTTTCTCTACACATGAATAGACAACATATGTATTAGTATTAGTAACCTAGAAAATATGCAATATCAACTGAAAAGAATTAGCCATACCTTCACACTAGTTGATACCCGTTTCTCTGTATTAGGATCTCTCGGACATGTTCTTTTGTTGTGGCTTGTTTTCTTGCATATGTCACATCTTACGCTTGAAGACCTCTTCCTGAACTCACTAGCAGGAGTCTCATCCACTGTTTTTTTTTCTACTCTTTTTCGGTCTTCCTGGCCTTCTTTTAAGTTCTGGAGGTTGTTGCATACCGGTGCGGTGAGTATAACTCAAATCAGTCAAATTTGGAAGCGGTTGGATCATATCCTCGTATGTATCCATATGCTTCTTGACACTGTAAAATTCATCACAGTAATCATCAATCTTCAACCGCATATGTGAAATAACTGTCCTTGCATGTAGACATGACAATCCTGTAGACTCCCATTCACGACAACCACATGTTCCGTCCATCAAATGCACAACAAATCTATTAGAATAAAAATCTGTCACCTTAAATGCAATCGAACTTGATGAATGGACTATGCAATCCCTAGACTTTTGCATAATCTTGTTTAGTTTTTTCTTGATCCTAGGTGTGACGGGATCCTCATGCACATGACCAACTCCATAATTGTTATGTCTGTATAATCTCTCCATTAGCTTAATCCGTATTTCATCAATCACAGTCAATATGGGCTTATCTCTTACCTCTGATATTCATTGGTTGAAAGATTCAGTTGTATTGTTTGTACTCTTAGCTCTGATGTCAAATGCATGCCTAGACCATATCTTTGGGGGTTGGATATCCAACCAGTCATATGCTTCTGAATTAATTTCCTTGATAGCCTTCATCTCTCTTTCAAACTGGACAGTAGTATATGCATGTGCAGCAGCCCAAAAATGGTCTCTTAATAAAATACCTGGATATTTGGATTTGAAGTTCTGATTTAATGTCTACAACAAACCCTCTGATGAGCTTGTGGGAAAAATGTAGTAATGGCATCAGATAGTCCCTGCACCAATGTCATATTATAATGAGTAATGAATCCCAATACATAAAAACCAAGAATATTTGAATAGAATGGCAACAACTTACCTTTTCCCTGTCTGACATGAATGTCAGAGACAAGTCTTCACTGCTATCTCCAAGAGCTTCACGTAAGCATTCAAGGAAAAAGGTCTAGCTTTCTTTACACTCAACCTCAACAACACCATAAGCAACTGGTGCAAAGCAATGTTTCCATCAACAGAGACGGCTGCCAAAAGCACTCCACCATACCTACCCTTTAGGTGACAGCCATCAAGACCTATAAATGGTCTCCACCCTTTAATGAAATCCTGTATGCATGGTTTGAAACCAACAAACACCCTCAAAAACTTAGGATTCTCTGTCATTTGTTTCTTCATAGCATACTGCAATTTAAAGGTACTGCCAGGCATCTTTTGTAAAACCAAATCCTGATAATTAGGAAGTCTTGCATAAGACAGGTTATATTTCCCAACATTTATTTCAATTGCCATATTACATACCCTCCACATCCTCTTGTAAGGAATGTTGATTTTGAAAAATTTCCTCACAGATATAACCAAATTCTTGACAGTTAAGCCTGGGTTAGACTTAAGTGATGGAGCAATCTTCTCAGTTATCCACTTTGATGTAGCAGACTTATTGTCTAAGTCTCTGATACATGTATACTTTAGATTGAATGTCTTAATCATATATGTGGTCCCATCCGCTGTTGGTGAAGCATGTACTCTCCGTGTACAACCCTTTTTCTTGCATATAACAGTTACTCTTGCTTTCTCATTTTTTTGTTTCACAATTTGAAACCCTTCCTGAGTCACAAAATCCTATAAATGTGCCCTAAAATGGTTGACATCTCTAAATGTAGCACCTTCCACAATGTTTATCTTAGTAGCATCACCACTAGTACCGACAGCATCAACATCATCATGTTCAGAATCAGACTCAAATATAGCACCTTGGCTGTCATCACTGATTCCCTCATTCCCCTTCTCCATAGCAGTCCCATCCATATCAGTCTCATCAGACTGATTTTCATCCCTAACACTTTTATCATCAGTGTTGTCACCACTTTCTTGACCCCAATCTTCATCACAACTCAGTGAGCGAGAAGTATGGTGTGACTCATTGGAATTAGCAGCACTGTTACTAATAGCCTTCAACATCTCAGATTCCTTGTTCGGGTCAATACTATTTGCAACACCTGTACCAGTTGCTCTTCCTTTCACAGCAATAGCAGTAGCATTAGCAGATGTTTTCCCTTTGTCAATTGCATTTGCAACAGCATTTGTTGACCCAACAGAACCACTACTACCACCACTTGTTGCTCCAATGATAGCTTTGCATGCACCAGAAGGCCTTCTAATTGTTTGTTTTTTCCTACGAATCCCCACACGATCATGTACTCTCTGTGCCATACCACCAACATCCTCATCACACTCATTAAGGTCTTCTCTGTATACAATGTCATTAGGGTAACCATTCACCCAATACTTGTCTACATGACCATTGCTAACTTCAAGATCATAAATATATAATTTGATTACATCCACTACATCCAAACCCCACAACATCAACATGGTATAATCATCTGTAACCTCATGAACAGTTCCAGTATCGGACACATGTTTGATCTTGAAGGTGACATTTTGTCCTTCAGGAATATGCCTAAGAATTGAATTGTAAATGTCAGAAACCATCTCTAAGTATGCATGCCTATCCGGGTCAATGTATTTTCTGAACACTTTGCCACCCCAATTAAACTCTGTGGCAACCACGACAGGCATCGCTGGATAGAGACAAGGAGTACAATGCAAATATAGTAAGCAATACAATCAAGGGAGTTAAACATGAAACCAATCCATTTCATTATCAACAATAAAATAGAGAAACAGAGAGTATCGAAATCCCAACAATTTCATTACCAACAATAAAACAGAGAAACATATCTCTAAAA
>NW_024868376.1:35882-118399 GCF_013358625.1 Macadamia integrifolia | reverse complement strand
AGCATGGGGTGGGTCCCACAGTCGAGTTTCCTGAAGAGGACTGGTGGACCCCTGAGGAGTTTGAGCACGACGTAGACTGCGCATGTGAGAGCTGTGCTGCGGGACAACAGTTCTGAGGCCGAGCTGAGCTCCACCTTGGAGGTCGTGCTGAGCTCCACTACCGAGGCCGAGCTGAGCTCTTCCATATGATGCCGAGCTGGGCACGACCCTTGATGCCGAGCTGAGCTCCAGCCTTGATATCGAGCCGAGCTATGTACTCTGATGATTTGATGTTTTCCTGTATATACTTGATATTTGGAACTTATTCTTTTTGTGTATATATCATGCCTTCGGGCCCAAATGTATATAATTATTGTATCACCAATTGGGTATCAAGTATATGAGAATTATTTACAGGTAAAACTAAGTCTTCCGCTGATCTGATGAATTGATGTTAGTGTGTGTATGCTGTGGTGGAATACAGTATCTGATGATCCTGGCAGGTTTGAGTTAACCGGTGTTAACTCGGTCACCGCTCCGGTTCAGGGTGAACGGGGTGTGACATAACTAGTGGTGGTAGCTTCAATTTGAAGAGTCGGCACTCAGGGGAGGAGGTTATGGGATCAAACTTTATCATATTCGGGTGTATATGTGTAGGCGTTGGTGGTCCTTAGCCCTACTAGCGCTTAGTAGGCTAGCCATTGGCCAATGGTCCTCAATAAGAACTACTACTAGTCCAATTATAAATCAATAACAAAATCAAAACAAAACTGGAATTGAGAGGAATCAAAACTTCGTTAACGATTTGATTTAGGATTGATCTAATAATAAATTGATTCAACCCTATCAAAACTAGACCAAACTGATGGATTGATGCTCGTAGCCATAGCTTTTTGTGTTGACTTGGATGCAGAGAAGAATATGGGTGGTTGGTTACTATTATCAAATTAGAGTAGTCATTAGTTGTTGTATGACCATTAAAAAAAAAAAAAACTTAGGGTAATTTACTGCCACTCCCTTATACTTAGCGTATATTTACTAAAACTCCTCTACCTTTTACTTTTATTTTTAATACTTCCTTGTTTTTTTATTTTTACATCTATTTTTCCCCTGTTCTTTTTAAATACCTAGATTATCCTTTATTTTCACTTGTAACCTATTACAAATTTTTCAAATTGATTGGGTCTAAACATGGTTTGAACCAAACCACTAACAAGTTTTGTCTCATCCAATTATCAAGGATATTGCAAAGTTAAAAAATAATAATTTTGTATCTAATCTATATCTATATCTATTTCATATGTTCCAATCGGGTATTTACATTACGATCCAATACTTTTATCAATTTTATATCAATATCGGTATCATATGTTCCAATTTGATACCACACATTTTTTATCTTTTTTAATCCCTAAAAGCATGTATCACAACCCTACGGGGAATGTAACATTGAGATTACTAATTTGAATTAGTATCGACTGAGACTGATACCAATCTAATACCGATAAAAAAAAAAATAGATTGTTAAATTTATGATGATGGATGAGACAAAATAATAATAATAATAATAATAATAATAATAATAATAATAATAAGAATAAAATAAACAACATCTTTGATGATTGGATGACACGAAATAAAAATAATAAATAATAAATAAATAAATAATATCTTCAAGGACACATCAACTATGTCAATATCCTTGATGATTGGATGAGACAAAACTTGTAAGTGGTTTGGTTCAAACCATATTTTAAACTAATCAATTTAAAAAGTGTAATAAATTATAAGTGAAAATGAGGATTAAATCTGGGTATTTAAAAGAGTAGGGGAGAAAGAGATGTAGAAGTCAAAAAACAGAGGAGTATTAAAAAAAAATGTAAAAGGTAAGAGAGTTTTAGTAAATATAGGTTAAATGTAGGGGAGTGATAGTAAATTCCCCAAAAACTAGTGTCCTATTTCTTAAGTGATTGGATTGCTCCACATGGTTGAATTCTAAGTTTCATTGACTTCATGGTTTAGGTTATGTTTTTTTTTTTTTTTTGTGTTTTTTTTGTTTTTTCTTTTTTGTTTTTTTTTTTGTTTTTTTTGTTTTTTTTGTTTTTTTTTTTTCTGGAATAAAAGCTTGATAAGACAAGCAAGAATACACCGATCCACCAGTATCCTTCAATAAAAAAAAGGAAGAAACAAAACTAGGAAGAGTAAAAGACCAGAAATAATTTGACCGATTGTCTACTCCTCTTAGGTTGGAAAGAAAAATAGGATTTGGGATTTGGTTTTTATTTCTGATTAGAAACAGTTTTATTTTTTATATTTTAAGATTCGATAGGGATGGAAAATAAGATAAAAGAGGCTCAAACTTGTGACTTCCTAGCGAGTATGGGTTTTTTATGCCCTACAATTCATCAAATATGCTAGACAATTGTTATTTATTTTTTAGTATTATTTAGTCCATTTTCTCTTCTTTTTTTCTTTGGTGCAAGAACCACACAGATAAGAATCCACAAAAGGCCATGCAATGGACCCACAAAAAGTCAAAATTGGACCAACAAAGGGCCAGTTGGACCACACTTGATACTAACTACTAAACTACTACTATTATATATCAAGAAAAGTACGTGGGACTAGGGTGGTGTCTATTTTTTTTTTTCCCCTTTATTTATTTATTTTGTCCAAGACCTACACAGCCATAGTTATTAAATTCGGATTTGAGAATTATTCGGATGAAGAATTATTTGGATTAATTCGTTTCATTAATTCAACTATTCGGTCAAAATATTGGTAAAAAAAGCGGAGATAATAAAATTCAAGTTTGGATTCAGATTTGGGAATTATTCGTTTACAAAAATAAAAAGCGGACAAAAAATTCGGATGTTATTTTTAATATTTGCAACACTTGTTTCATATTATCTATCAATTATCATATATACATAACATATAAATGATATAAAAATTAAATTTTAAAATTTTTTAGATAAAAATATTATATTTAGCTTTTTTTTTTTCTAAACTCATTTCATATTATTCAAATAATTGAATCGAAGAAAGAGAGACTGAGAGAGAGGAAACAGCACAAATTCAGCTAGACCCACGTCACCCACCATGCATGTTCACTTTAAAGACTAGAGAGAGAGTAACGAATGTAAGACTTACTCAAACCAAAATGGGGTGAGAGATTTTTTTATTTTTTATTTTTTGTAGAGTGTGAGAGATTACTTCAGGAAAGATAAACTTCATCGGTTTCTGTTAAAAAAAGAAGAAAAGTAACATTAGGATAATAAATGCATAATAATCACACTATTTTCTAAAGGCTTATTGACTTATTTAAGATACTTTTTTTTAATAGGATAAAATTCGGTTATAATTTAGATAAAATTTGGTTCGGCTGAATTATTCGAGAATTTTAAAAAAGTCTATAAAATTCAAAAAGTTTTCAGAATTTTTTTATTTGATACGGATTCGAACCGAATTATTCATAAAATTTGATAAAATTCTGTTCAACCGAATTATTCACGAATAATTTGGAGAATTTAATAACTAAGACACAGCCACAAGGTTTGCTAGGGATTCACAAGGGGCTAGCAAGGAGCCCACAAAACCATACTTAATACTAATTACTCAACTACTAATTTACTACTACATTAAGACCCATGACTAGTATCATGATAGGTGTACGAATTCTATTTATATAAAATAATCATGAGATTAATGAATCTTATGTCTTGAATATTACATCAGTTAGGTAAATTGATCTGGCAGATTTTAGTGATAACATCAATTATATGTGACACATAAATGAGAACAGCCTGATTCAGATCAATGAACATTTTAGAATCTAGAAGGTCCCCTATGGCTAGAAAGAAGTTTCTTCACTACCAAGTAAGTATCATTGGCATATAATAAAGGACTTAAATTTGATATCGACCCTGAAGAATTATCTATATAGTTTCTATGAATTAGAGTCACCCTTGTTCTCAACCTTTACTCATAGGTCATCCATGAAGTCACATACTTATAGGTCATCTGTGAACTCACGTATCCATGCATTATCCATCTATTTTATTTAGTCATCCATGTATTGGCATGTTCCCTCCCATACTCCTTAGATTTCATAGATTTATTTTGTTATATGGACAACTTTGTTTAGGCTGGAATTACTTGATAGAGGACTTTGAGATATATCCGTTCACAAATAATAGTTATATCCAATATGCCACATGGTAGATATTTTGGATCATTATGGAACCTTCCTTTAGTCGGTCAATTACAATTTTCTTTTATTCGAAGAAAGAAAACAATTTACAGTAAACTAGTGTTAACAGAAACTAGACACCTAAGACTAACCATATTTTGTTGCATAATAGCGTTTTGCGCAATAACCTTGACCGCAGACATAGGATAATCAGTGGCCCTCACAATATCAAAAGAAGTGTTAGTCAAAAAGTGGTGAAGCTCAAGTCTACGAGCCATAGTGAACCAGGGCCATGACAAAAAATTGTTAGATGGCACTAGAGTGTTTAAACCATGAACATCACTCCAGACTTTCTGGATCTCCCACCCTTGCTTGTGAACTTCTTCTAACCCAAACAAAGTCCCCGCCGCGGCTGCTTCAGTGACCTCTCCTGTCATTAAATAGTGAGCCAAAGAAGTAAGCACCCTTGGTCGCAAAAGATAGCAATAGCCCACCCAGTCATATTCCTATTAGAAGAAAGAATAGAAGTTGTCAGGAGGATATACCCGGGTAGATCTAAAGTGAAAGAGGCTACATCTGTTGTAGGTTCTAAAGGGTCTTCCTTTACCTAGGAGCCCGGAGGATATGGATGGGTAGTGAGATTGGCCCAATAGAAAATTTGGGCCATAATTCTATGTGGGTCAGGTTTTCTCTTTCTAAAGGTTACAAGATTTCTATGTTGCCATATGAAATAACATGTAATAATGAAAATGGAAAAGAAACTCTGCAAATCACACTTATTCATCACACTGTTGGAAAAACTAGAATGCCAACACTTGCTTCGGAGGCCCGGAGGCCCAGAGGCCCAGCAGCCCAAATTTGTTTCGAGAAATCACAAGTAAGGAAAACATGGAGTATGTTTTCCATTCCATTCCGACATAAATCGCAGACTAGATCATAACATTTCCCCCCCACATGTGAGAGTTTCTCTAAAGGTGCATTCTACTTTATCTATCTATTTATTTTGAGTAAAAAGAAAAGATCAAATAAATTACTAGAAAAAGGAAAGAACACATTAGAGATCTAAGAGGTTACCAGCCTCACATTGTCAGCTCTGGCCCAGTGAGCCAGATAGTGTATGCTTTCCCTACAACATTCTTTGACTGTTGTTTAAGGGCGAGTGTTTTCTATCCGCAAGAGGTCCCTATGCCTACATACAAGGGTATACACCCCCAGGCAAACGCACGATAGCCATTATTGCATGCCCCTATATTTGTGTGGCGTTGGGGCCTTTCACGGACAGAAAACTGTCCTGTCATTTAATTACAACATTATACAACTCCTAATAAAACTGATTATATCAAATAGGACATGCAAACAATTAGAAGACCAAACCATCTCATCCTTCATTAGAAGCAATGAAATCATGCATTTGTTGCCTAATAGTAGTGATCCTTGGATTTGACAGATGCTATTGTTTATGCCTAACCACAGTTCCTACCATTCCATGATCTATGGCAAAAAATTTAAACTGATTTTGATAAATAAAAATGGATGCCCATACTACTTTCTTAAATTTATGACTGAAAGAAGCACAATAAATTATAACAAGATGGTCCATAGTAGGCAAATAAGATAAAAGTTTCCACCACCTATCAAAGATTAAAGCAAATTAGTGAAAGGCGGCCTCAAATCCTTCATAAAAAACCTAGCGATAAAATGGTAGTAAATATAGCAATTTAAGTAAAGAAGGGAAATCAATTGATTCTGGTAAGGATGGAGAGGAAGACGCATTTTTATAATTGAATTAGCTATGGAAGTAGGAAACATACTAAAAATCAAAGAAACATTTCAAATAGGTTCTATGAATAAGAACCTATCCAAATAAAAAACATCTTCTTGAAAATACGCAGAATGGTAGAAATACTATTTCAAGTCCAAGAACCTCTTCTGAAAAAAAAACAGATGTGTCCAAAAGATTACCATGAGGAAAGTACTTAGCCTATAAGCCCATAAATTTTGAGAATTATTAGGTGACCTTCAAACCTTATTTAACATGAAGAGCTTTATTATGATTGGATGAATCTCACAATCCTAAGTCCCCCCATATATTTAGGAAGGCAAGTAGAACCCCATCAAATGAGATTCAATATCTTCTTATCACAACCACATCCATGTCAAAAAGAATAATTAATTTATCTTCCTATACATATCTCCAAGGGACTCGAAAACAAGACATAAAGGAAGATCAACAATTGAAAAATATGCTTTTTATCCTCAAGTACTGAAATAAATACTACTATTAAAGTGTTGACTAAACAAGTCAAATAATAATAATAATAATAATAATAATAATAATAATAATAATAATAATAATAATAATAATAATAATAATAATAATAATAATAATAATAATAAAAGGTTCAAGAATAGTTTTAATTGTTAAACATCTTTTGGAAGAATTCTAAACATAAATAAATAAAGTGTCATCTGGAAAACAAGATGAAAATTTTCAGGAGCTACCCTAGAAATTTTGACTCTTAAACATATTGAGATATATATAATAAGGGTGTCAATCTTTACCGAAAATCAAAACTGATATGAACTAAATTATCGATATTGAACTGAACAAAATTAATTTGGTACGGTATCGACATGAGGTTCATGTGCCAAGATATTATTTGGTACGATATCGGTATGGGATATGACTTAAAAAACACATCATATTGTACTGATACCAATACCGTATCAAATACCAGTACTGAATACCAAACCGAACAGATTCAGTATGGTATCAATATGAGGTTCCTATACTGAATCACTATTCGTTAAAGTATCGATATGGGAATATATGCGTTGTACAGTACTAATACCATACTAAATACCGATACCATACCGAATTGACACCAAGTTGAGAAAAATCACATCAAGTACCCCAAAACTTAATAGAATATACTATTTAGGATATAATTTAACCTAACAAATCACATCAAGTTGAGATTAATATTAAGAATTAAAAAAATGGCCCTAAAAGGTTTCATCAACTCCATCATATGGCTTAGACATATCAAGCTCAAGATAAAAATAGCTGATTATGTCTTTTAATTACTCAGATAATGAAAAAATTCCTGAACTACAATAATTTAGGGCAAAAGAACCTTGTTTGCTAGCATGGCCATTATACCAGTATATAAGCCAATGGGAGGGCGCGTAGAGGCAACTGAGTGAGGGGTGCATCGTGGTCTTATCGTGCCCACCTATGTCTGGGGTTAAAGACATGCAATCTCCAATAATTCATCAATAATCTATCATCCAAGCACAAAAGTTTTGCTGAAATGGAGAAATAAAACTATCGATTAGTGGTTTTAACCCATTTGCTAAAATTTTAAATATAATCTTGTAGGAAATTTTACACAAGTTAATTGGTCTATAGTTTTTCATATAAGTCGAGTTAGGTTTTTCTTAGGAACTAAAGTTATTAGGGTATAATTAACACCAAAAGAAAGAGAGATATAGTAAAAAAAATTCCTTCGCGAAAGTAATTATATTAGGCTTAATAACATCAAACCTGATATAGTTAGGCTTAATAACATCCCAACACTATATTCAATTAAAAATGGATCAAGAGGGTTTGACTTATTAAAAACAGAACTAAGCTGAGCAACAAAAGTTCTAGTAATTAATATCTGAAGCAAAGTAAAATCTAGTACCAGATTCATCAATTTAAATAAAAGTTCTATGCTTTTTAATATAAAGCTAAGACATTGTATAATAATAAAGTAGTATTCCTATCCCATCCTTAATATACATATACCTAGATTCTTGGAGCCAAAATACCTTTCAAGAGATCATCAGAGTAAGAATCTATTATCATTTTCAAGTGGAAGATATTAAAAAAAAAATTAATATTTTAATGATTATAAATGATCAAGAACAAAGGAATTCCATTTTCAAAGAAAACAACAAAGAGTAACAAGTTTAACCAAAAGATTCTGTGCACTAATGGTACCAAACACGACGGTCTATTAATTACACACATAGCTGCACCATGTGAATAAAAAATGTAGCAAATCCAATCGTTGCCCAGTTGGGAATGGCCTTTCCTTATGTGAAAAAAAAAAAAAAAAAAAATCTTGCCACTTGATTGTCTCTATTTTAACTTTAACTGGACATGTGAAATAAGGGAACTTGATATCTATTAATATAAAAGATAAGAAAATGAACGCTCCGGACAATTTTTGGAAATAACGCAAAGGGTGGTGGTGAATTAATGCCCCACCTCTGAAACCTAAAAAATCATCCCTTATTGATGCCACTATACGTCCTTTCATTGCCGTTTTGGCACAAGAATCGCATGGCTAGGATCATTCTTTTTCCCCTTAAGATTTAAATTCTATTGAACATGTCACTTGATAGCAACTTTTCAAAAAATTGGAATCAACTTATTTAAATCACAATTGATCATGATTGAACTAATTCAATTCCATCCGATTTTGATGAAAACTGTCTAATAAATGTTAGACATAATAGGATATGGAAGGAGAAACCGTTTAATTACCAAGTAGATATAAACAATTTTTAAGAAAAAGAGCCTGAAAGACAAAATGGCTCTTGCCCCCAAGAAAGGGGCTAGGGGAAGAGGGAGAAATAATTTGAAATTCTCTATCTATTAATGCTTCCTCAATGCGCTCCCATAATTTTTGTAACATTTTTTTGAAGTAGTGGGCTCAATGATATGAAAAGTTGGCACTAGACTTTTATGAAGACTTGGGTCTAAAGCCCAAATATAATTTTAATTAGTATGTGAAGCAACCCCTTCACCCATCTTCCATCTCAAAACATTTCACAAAACCGTAACTGAAATTATAATGACCCAGTTCACAAATGGTTCTCACACAGTCTTCTTTCATATGAATGCTCAACTGATTAGCAGCCAGTAACAAATGAAGGAAACAACAATTATGCACCACACAATCCTGTTCCTCCAATGATAAAATCTCTCTCTCTCTCTCTCTCTCTCTCTCTCGCACGTCCAGCTTTGATTGAACGTAGAGGGCGTGGGAGGGCAATGCAAAATAGATGGGTCAGAGAATTCTACACTGCACCAATGCTTGATACCCGAATCGTACAGGGCCGATATGGTCCGGTCCTGAATCCTGATCTAAATCGTCTCGAGACAGAAATATCCTTGATTGTTATAAAAAAAAATAATTTTTTATTTTTACGTAATTACCCCTCATCTACACCAATCCAATGATACGGTAACGGTGAAAAGGATAGGGCAGACAACCGATTCAAGCCGATCTAATCCGATTCCTCAAACCATGCTGACTGGTGTTGAACTTGCGTGAACAACGCATTTACTGAAATACCCTTCAAAGAGCTTCACCGTTTGATTCTTCCACAAAGACCCCAATTGACAGAGAGTACGAATGAAGTCGGTCAACTATATCAAAGAATTAGTTGAAATTTTTTACTAGGACAACAGAAGTAGAGAACCGATCGAAAACTGAAAACTGATACTGATATTGTACCAAATTGAATCAAATAATTCGGCATAATATCGATATGAGGTTTCTATACTATGACACTATTTGGTACATTATCGGTATGGATTATGATTTAAAAAACACATTATACCATATCAAAATTGTACTAAATGTTGATATCATACTGAATACCAGTACCAAATACCAAATCGAACAAATTTGATCAGTAACAATATGAGGTTTCTTGTATCAAATCGCTATTTAGTATGATATCTGATGTGGTAAAAATTGACCAGCCAATCCTCCTTGTAGCTCCTGATGCCTCAACCGATCTGCACAGAAGAGAAGACAGGGGAGAACCGGGCTGACCCAACGGGGGACTCTCCGATGCCAAAGTTAGATCTTTCCACCGCAGATACTCAAGAGAGTTTTCAATCAAAAGAAGTGCTCGATCCCCACAATGGAGGCTTACCTTGGCATTTATAGACTACTGATGGAGTGGGAAAAATGGGGAAGTCCGTGGAGAGTCCTACTGGGCGTGGAGTCCTTGAGAGGAACGACTCTCTGATGCTAGGAATATTCCAGATCCTAGGGTATACTAGGAGAATTTTCCCCTCTTATCTCGGAAGTGCAAGTTGTGGGAAGGGTGGATGCCTCTGATGATGTGTAGTGGATAGAGTCCCATTCTTGTGATCAGGGATTACGTTCCTTGAATGTAGGAGTAGATGAGAGCACATTTCTGGGAGCCCTGCCTGATAGAGGCTGAGGTGGCAGCTTGGGCTGATGGGGGCCAAGGTGGAAGCTCGGCCTGATGAGGGCCGAGGTAGCAGCTCAGGCTGATGAGATGCCGAGGTAGCAGCTCGGCTTGATGAGAGGCCAAGTGATAACTCAGCCTGATAAGGGGCCAAAGTTGCATGCAGCATTAGTTCGAACGTTCCTTAGCCATGCCGTGGTCAGGGAGATTTACCCTCATCATCAGCCCCCCGCTAAAGCAGTTCGGTTTGGACAGCTAGAGCATTAAAAGCGATTGACTTTCGCAATCGTGCGTCGTTCGTTCAACGCAAAACATGCTGGTTCTGCCATGTGTCACGGCATCGTAATTTCACCTCGGACAGGTGAAGAGGCTGCTTTGGTTCACCGTTGATCTCAGCCAGATCCAGCAGTCCATTCTCCACCACCTTCTCCTATAAATAGAATACATTTTTTCCAGAAGACTTCTCATTTGTTCTTGCATTAAAGTTAGTTCAGCTCGCTCCTAGCCTCAGCACGAACATCTACAGAGTCTCAGAGCAGCCCAGTGTCGTGAACAACAAGGTTCTCCTACTTGCTCGTCCTCATCAGCTCGTCCTTTCCAGTGCGTCACGTTCAAGCTCGTCCTACAAGTAAGTAAGATCACACTATGGTTATGACTTGCTTTGTTTCCTAGCGTTAGTCCCGGTGATCCCGATATGGCGTCCGTGCATGACCCTGATTCGCCCAACCAAACCCCTTTGATGACCGTGAGGCCCCAGGAAAAACCACCCAGAATGTCCAAACCCCGTTCTTTCGTCCTCCAGTGGTGACACTTCCAGTGGTTCGGGCTCTAAGGACAGCTCAGGTTCTGGCTGTAGCTCTGGCTTTCGCAAAAGCTCGGGTACTGAGTCTGTGGAGGTGGTCTTGCCTGAGACAGTCTCAATCAGGGGTGATGCTGGCTTGGTTGCCCCAGCTCAGCCCCTCAGTGTTGCAGTAGCGGGCACTTCGGTGGCAGGTCCATCGGGCGCTGAAGTCTCTGAGGAAGGCCTAGCAGAGTCTAAGGGGGAAGGTTCTGCTTTATCCTTGGGAGAAAAGAAAACCGTAGTCAACACCCCGAGCATCCTCACTCCCAAAGTTCTAGACCTGATCCGGAATCGGTATGGCATCCCAGATTACATGGTGATACGCATCCTAAACAAAGATGAACGTGTAGATGCCTCTGGGGACGAGGTGGCCCTCTATGATGTCACTTTCCAGAGTGGCCTTAGGATCCCTGTGCCCGAGTTGGTCAGCTAGGTCCTGGAGCACTGGTGCCTTGCCCCAAGCCAGCTTACACCGAACTCCTGGCACACTGTTCTTGGCTTTGAGGTGTTGGTCTCGAAGCTGGGCCGGACCTCAACGCTTGATGTCTTCCGAAAGATGTTCTTAGTGAAGAGGCACACCTCGAGGTGGTACTACTTCACCAAGAGAGACAGGGACGGTCCCTACAGCGATTTGAAGATGTTCCTCAATATGCCTTCCTCGGTGAAGAAGTGGAAGGAGAGGTACTTCTATATGGTGATGGAGGGGAACCCCTTCAAGAGCAGCTAGGTAAAGTGCACACTCTTAGTGCTGAACCGAGCTCCCAAGCTCTCCCCGGCTGACCTCCAAACATGTCAAATGTATTTGAGTGGGGAGGCTGTGGATGTTTGAATGCTGCAGGACGAAGACTTCCTCCAAGAGTGGGAGCTGAGTGAAGTCCCTGGTGAGGGTTCGATTGAGTCCAGTTCATACTAGTTCAGCTAGGTTCTCTTTCAGATTTAGCTCGGTTTTAATACTAATTCAGCTAGGCACTTCTTTGTTTTGCAGTGGTTAATGTGAAGGTTGACAACAAAGCCCCGCGGCGGCAGCAGAGGCGAGGAAGAAGGAAGCGGCCGAGCAAGCCACAAAGAAGACTGTTGACAAGGGTAAGGTCGCACCGAGCCCTAACCTTGGCGCGAAGATCGCCCTCCCCCTGGCACGGGTAATATGGCCTCGCCAATTACTATTGGGGGCAAGCCAAGGAAGGAGATACCCCCATCTGTTTAATACTTAGCTCGGCACGGGACTCTAGGCTCTCTCAAGGGCATGGAGCCAGTGGGCTTTAGAGAGAAGCTGTCGGGGCAGGCCGGCAGGCTTGGACAGCCAGAAGAGGAGGCATTCGCCCGTGGATGATGCGCAGCACGGCAACCCTCCCAAAGTGGCCCGAACGGGGAAGCAGCCCTTAGATCCTTGGGTAGACCTGATGGAGAACAGCATCATGCTGGACCCCATAGCTGCTCGGGTTTGATGTCACTGGAGCCGTCCTAAGAGGGACATTGCCCTCGTGAAGAAGTTGTCTAATATCGACTTCGCGAGTCAGATCTACATTCGGATGGCCGATGTAAGTATTTCCTGCTTTTCTTTTTTTCGTGTTCACTTGACATTTCAAGTACTTATTACTCCATTGGGTCCTTGCAGAGTTTTTCTTTTGAGGTTGAAGCTGCTCAACGGTTTGAGAACATGGCCGTTGGTCATGTTAAGGCTGACAACGAGGTGAAGCTTCTCCGTGGGGAGCTCCAAATGGCCACGGGTCAGTTGGAGAATAAGAAGAAAAGGGCCCGTTATGAGAAGTAAAGGGCGAGAGATATCGAGGAGAGAGCTGGCAAGCTGGAGCGTGAAGTTGCTAAACAGCTTAGGACCAATAGCGACCTGGTCAAGGAGAAGGACGTGCTACAGAGCGAGTTGGCTGAGGCTCAGGTGGCCAGCAAAAAGAAGGAAGCTGAACTTACAGCTCAGATTGCCGAGTTGGAAAGGAAGCATCAGGCTGAGCTGACGTCGAATGATGAGGTTGCTGTTAAGAGGTGGCTAAACTCTGAGGTTGGCCAAGAGTGATTAATTGACGTCAATGTCTCTTCAATCTGGTCCGGCTTGGAAGAAGCCATTCAGATCATCCTGGGCAAGACGCCAGACTACGATCTGTCAGAATATCAGCAACGCACTCCTGCCCCAGCTCCTTCAGTACAGCTCGTCGGTCAAGCCGAGGTCAGTGAAGAGGTGACTCAAACCGACCCAAAAGCAACCAAATGAATCATCTCTCTCCTTCTTGAGCCAGCCCCCCAATCTCCGCAATACTAATGTTATTTTCTCATTTTCCTTCTTTTTCTCCTTTTTACAGGAGTGATGTAATTTTCTTCTTTTTTTTTTTATATAAATGTCTCCTTTGGGAGCAGTGTAATTTTGAGGGTTTTTCCCCTCTTTTATTAATAAAAGATATTTTTTTCTTCATTCGTTGTGCCTCTTCCATTCCCCTGTAAGTGTAGTTCCATTATCTAGTTGAGCTTGGATTTGTCTTATGCATTTTAATCTTCTGAAGCCTTATTCCTAGACCTGGATCATAATAACGCCATGCTGAAGCTCGATCTTTGGTGGTGCTGAGCTAAGGCTCGGTCTTAATGCTTTGTATTGAGGTCTTAAGATGCCAAACTTGGGTTTGATCTTCGTAGTGCTGAGCTAGAGCTCGGTCTTAGATGCTGTCGAGCTGAAGCTCGGTCTTTATGCCTTAGTATATCAATGTCTTGGTGTGCCAAACTTGGGTTTGGTCTTGGTAGTGCCGAGCTGGAGCTCGATCTTAGATGCTGCGGAGCTGAAGCTCGGTCTTTATGCCTTAGATATTAAGGTCTTAAGGTGCCAAACTTGGGTTTGGTCTTAGTAGTGTCAAGCTGGAGCTCAGTCTTTGGTGGTGTCGAGATGAAGCTCGGTCTTTATGCCTTAGATGTTAAGGTCTTAAGGTGCCAAACTTGGGTTTGGTCTTGGCAGTCCCAAGCTGGAGCTCGATCTTAGATGCTACCAAGCTGAAGCTCGGTCTTTATGCCTTAGATGTTAAGGTCTTTAGGTGCCAAACTTGGGTTTGGTCTTGGTAGTGCTGAGCTAGAGCTCGGTCTTAGATACTGCCAAGCTAAAGCTCGGTCTTTATGCCTTAGATGTTAAGGTCTTAAGGTCCCAAACTTGGGTTTGGTCTTGGTAGTGTCGAGCTAGAGCTCGGTCTTAGATGCTGTCAAGCTGGAGCTCGGTCTTAGATGCTGTCGAGCTGAAGCTCGGTCTTTATGCCTTAGATGTTAAGGTCTATAGGTGCCAAACTTGGATTTGGTCTTGGTAGTGCTGAGTTGGAGCTCGATTTTAGATGCTGCCAAGCTGAAGCTCGGTCTTTATGCCTTAGATGTTAAATATGCCTTAGATGTTAAGGTCTTGGGGTGCCAAACTTGGATTTGGTCTTGGTAGTGCTAAGCTGGAGCTCGATCTTAGATGAGCTGGATATTTGAGAGAAGCTTCTTAGTTTATTGATACGTGGCAGGCACTTGTGACAAATACATTGCTTTGAAATAAAGTCCAATCCGCTTCGTGAATGAAATTGAATAATTGAAATATGAAAACTGAGGTGCTGAGAATATAAAATCTATAAGACTAACGCCTGGTTGCGTGGGACTTCAATGTGATCTACTGGTAAATTTTTTTAAGATTTTTGACATTCCATGCTCTTGGTATAGCTGTACCCCCTAAGTCTGCAAGTGGTAAGTTCTGAGGCGAACTACTTTGGAGACTATGTAAGGGCCTTCCCAGTTCGTGCTTAGCTTGCTTTCACTTCTTCAGTCTACTGCAACTGCTTTTCTGAAGACCAAGTCACCTACTATGAATCCTTGTGACCGGACCTTTGGGTTGTGATACTGCCGCACTTTTTGCTTGTAGGTTTTATTCCGCACTAGAGCTTTTTCTCAAACTTCGTCTATGAAGTCGATGTTTTCTTGGAGCCCTGCCTCATTCTGTGATGCTTCAAACATTGTCGACCGAAATGAAGCTTGGGTCACCTCTACAGGGGTTAGGGCTTAGGATCGGTCCTATCTCAGCTCGGCCGGACCTCATCTCTCCTCGACTCGGGCCAGTTCCCACCATACTTCTGCTTCAAATACTTGTTAAGGTACCCTGCCCTGATAAGCTCATCGATTTCCCTTTTCAGAGATTTGTAGTCTTCAGTGTCATGTCCATCGTCTCAGTGGTACTGACAGTCCCGATTGGGGTTCCTCTCCTCTGGTTTAACTGTCATTGGTCTGGGCCAGTGGAAATACTTTTAGTATTATATCTCTAAGAGGAGGTTTGTTCGTGAATGATCAAGCTCATATCACTCGGGCTCAGTTGTATCAAGTGGTTGATCTGTTCTGTTCTCCTTCGGCTCGCGAGAATTATCCCTAGACCTCGGAGGCCTCCTCTTCTCCTTCTCTGTTGGTCACCCCTGTTAGCTATCCCCCTAGCGGCTAGAACTTCTTCCATATTAGCGTACTGACTGCACTGTCTCAACAGTTCGGGCATCACGCGTGTCAAGACTTCGGTTATGTGTGGAACGATGAGCCCTCCCATTCCGTGCAGAAAGGGTCACTTGCTGGCGTCTCTCAGTGGGAGATCAAGGTGGCACCGAGCGAACTATGCGTGATGTTCTGACCTATCCCCTCCTAGCTATTGACTAAGGGGTGACACTGTTGTCAAGTGATTCATCTCAGGGTCGCTTGTCGGGAGCCAACTTAGGCCTTTGAGCTGAGCCAGTGCGAGGCACAGGGAGTGCCGAGCAGAACTGACCTATGAAGTCTTGTACTAGAATGTTTGTTGCTAACACTTGTAGATGCAAGCTCTAAGCTCTGCCTCTGTTCTTCCATATTTGGGTGAGTCACTTCGGATGACGAGCCATGGCGAGATTGCTGAGGGTTTTGCTGGCACTGATCTCCCTCTCTTGGTGTAACATCCGCGTCGGGCTGGGCTTGCTGGGGTCCTTATGGAGGGTTCTTCACGGGGACGTTCTCATGGTCTGCCATTGGAGGTGGATGAGGATGTTCAAGTGGTAAATCCCAAGAGGACCTTACTCACCTTGTTGTAGAGGAAATGACATTCTCACTCCTTAATTGCATTGGTCTAAGGTACCTTTTTGTAACGGTTTCCCACGGACGGTGCCAATCTGATGTGGTAAAAATTGACCAACCGATCCTCCTTGAATCTCCTGATACCTCAGTCGATCTGCAAAGAAGAGAAGACAGAGGAGAGCCGGGTTGACCCGACGGGGGATTCTTCGATGTCAAAGTCAGATCTTTCCACTGTAGATACTCAAGAGAGTTTTCAGTCAAAAGAAGTGCACAATCCCTACAAATGGAGGCTTACCTTGGCATTTATAGGCTACTGAGGGAGTGGAAAAAAAGTGGAAGTCCGTGGAGAGTCCTACTGGGCGTGGAGTCCTTGAGAGGAACGACTCTCTGATGCTAAGAATATTCCAGATCCTAGGGTATACTCAGGGAATATTTCCCTCTTATCTTGGAAGTGCAAGTCATGGGAAGGGTGGATGCCTATGATGACGTATAGTGGATAGAGTCCTGTCCTTGTGATCGGTGGGATTACGTTCCTTGAATGTAGGAGTAAATGAGAGCACGTTTCTGGGAGCCCTACTTGATGGAGGTCGAGGTGGCAGCTCAGACTGATGGGGGCCGAGATGGCAGCTCGGGCTGATGCTACCTTGGCCCTCATCAGGCCGAGCTTCCACCTCGACATCTCATCAACCCAAACTGCCACCTCGGCCTCCATCAGGTATGGCTCGTAGAAACGTGCTCTCATCCACTTCTACATTCAAGGAACGTAATCCCCCCGATCACAAGGACAAGACTCTATCCACTATACGTCATCAGAGGCATCCACCCTTCCCATGACTTGCACTTCCAAGATAAGAGGGGAATATTCCCTGAGTATACCCTAGAATCTGGAATATTCTTAGCATCAAAGAGTCGTTCCTCTCAAGGACTCCACGCCTAGTAGGACTCTCCACGGACTTCCACCTTTTTTCCACTCCATCAGTAGCCCATAAATGCCAAGGTAAGCCTCCATTGTAGGGATCGTGCACTTCTTTTGCTCTCTTGAGTATCTACGGTGGAGAGATCTGACTTTGACATCGGAGAATCCCCCGTCAGGTCAACCCGGCTTTCCTCTGTCCTCTCTTCTTTGCAGATCGACTGAGGTATCAGGAGATTCAAGGAGGATCGGTTGGTTAATTTTTTCCACATCAATATCAATATAAAATATATATCGAAATGGGATAATATGCATTACACCATGCTGATACCGATCATACCATATTGACACCCTTACTTCCACTTTTCTTTTTCATTTTTCTTTTTGTAAGGATTACTTCCACTTTTCAAGAGAGCAGATGTTTTTCCTGAAGAAATGTGGAAATCTTCACGGGTGAAGCTCTGAAACTTCTCACTTTTTCCTCATCCACGTTAAACCCTATCATTATGCTTTTGGCACATTATCAGTACCGGTGTCAAATAGCCCGACCAGTCCAAACCCAACGGACCTTATCTTAAATCCGGACAGGGTTTTGGCTGAACTATTCAAACCTGCAGGGCGGGATCGGGCTGGGATTTTAAAGCGTAAGACCGAGGTCAGTTGGCCCTGGGCTGAGGCATTGGATGATTTCAGCCTGACCCTCCAGAAATTGTCTATCTCAATTTATGTATTTAATAATTTTATATCATTATTGACACATCAAATTCATTATAATTTATATAAATTAGGCTACCACACTTATATTTGTTTACTCCACATATTTTCAATTCACCATTACACATCATTGTCCACCTCCACTCACCCTCATTATGATTTATAATTAGGTCAATCAAAGCCAGCCCAGCCCGAAGCAATCAGTGTCAATTAAGATCAGATTGGATTGGACTAAGCCCAACTCTGGACTGAGATATCCTAGCTGACTTAGAATTGTGGTGAACTTGGGTTAAATTAGAGACCTTAGGATAAGATTGGGGTTTTAAAATACCTGACCATTTTTTATTTCTTTGGTAACAAAACCTGGCCCATTGACACCCCTAATTTCCAATCACATTAAGACACTCTGTAAATAGAGTGGAAATTGTTGGGAAAAATAATCTGAAGGATCTCCTTCTCAATGCTTAGAACACTGACAAATAATGGAAAGTTATTGCAAAGAAAGACCATGAATTATAGGACAATTAATGAGACTGAATCGTACTTGAATGTAAGTTGAGAAATAAAGCTTGACGATCCTTTGAGTCTCATGAACTAGAAGATTTTGTTCGTGAGATTGGTCCCACTCCCATGAACAAAATCTTCTATGGTCTTCTGCAATCTCCCTCACGGATTTCTCCCATGGCTCTGTGAGTAAACTGTGTCTCACATAATGTGGCTACAGGAATCATAATGTTGGCATCAGAATTTGAAAATTCATATCTAATGATGTGGCAGTTTGTGCGTAAGAGTAGAATGTGGGTTGGCCGTAGAAGCTTAAAGTGGTATGCTACCCACAAAACATGGCACTAACATGTGAAGGCAGTTTGAGGTAGGTATGTGAGAGAGCTATGGTCATGGGGACATGCGTCATGAGCATATTGGGAACTCAGTTTAGTGGGGATAATGGGTTAATGGCACACATGGAAGGACAGTTAAATCCACAAGCTATATAAAAAGGAAAAAAGTCGGCCAAAAAGGGGACAATCAACCAATTATACAAAAGCCCAGCAGCAATGCAACTCTCTTTCATCCATTTTTTTTTTTCATTCTCTAGAGTTAGATGTAGAATAGAATTCCTAGTTTTATTTTAAATTTCTTTCATGCGTCCATCAATTGGACTGTAGTGTCTTGTATTTAAAAATTCCCCTAAGGAATATACCATTTGTTATATTCTTTAGTTTTGGTCTTTTGCTTAATCAAAGTTTCTAGAGCAATCGAGGCAAGAAGAGAGCTCAAATCGCTTGATCGAAGTCAGATTCATTAGTGAATCTGGTCAGGAAGGATTTTGGCAATCATCATGCGACAATTGGCCGTAAGGCCGTAACGTACCAAGGAGGATTTCGTGCCAACACATAGAGACTACTTATAGTTATAGTAGTCCACTCAACCCTAACTACTCTTAATAATTGGGCTGGGCCTATCCCTCTAAGTAGGCCAAACCATTTTAAGCCCAAATAGATCAACTGCAATGGTGTGGCCAAAAACCCAACACCATTTACTATCAATTGCACCAACAAACTTCTTCAGGGGTGATGGTTTTTACTCCACTTTTTTATCCTTTGCTGTACATGACAACAAACAAAAGCCTCTTTTCCAGTTTTCATTGATCTACTTGTTCCAAGAGTTCATACTAATTAAGTTTGCATTATTTATCAACACAACATCTACATAGCCATATTTGTTCGGAGGGTATCTCTCTACCACAATGAGGTTAGAAATCTTGAAACACACAACAAAAAAGACCATAAATATTGCAAGAAGATGACGGATCATTTGTTGGAAACGTGTCTATCAAAAACGTATTTAAATAGTCTAATACTAATTAATTTGTCGTTCATAGGTTTTCACATAAAAATGTATTAACGGCTAGACATGAAATTGGCCATTCCATTCATACAATCATTATATTGTGTGCCCTTAAGAATATTGATACCAAAGCACAAGGGTGAGGACATGTGCATACATCGAATTAGATCACATGAAAATCTTGCATGTGTTATTATCAGTCAATAAAAAAAATAAATCTTTTTGCTTTCATTGAAAATAAGAATTTTGTTAGTAGCTCATGATTAGTTCCCTGGCCTGGCTTGAGAGATTTTTATTGTTACAATTCTACATTATGAATTTTGACGCACCAACGATTGATCTCATTATGATTCATATCGGTGCGTTGAATTCAAAGTGTATGACTGTGAACGAAAAAGATACTCAACGTAAAATCCACTATCTTCTAAAATATATCATAGAGATAAAATTTCTTCATATTAAAAAGAAATCCAAATCTAAATCCAAAGCCAATGGCATGTTTGTAAATTTTGTATCAAAAAATTAACATTAATGTTCTTGAAAAAGTTTTAGGATCACTTGAATGGACACGGCATCATGTTACAATGTTGCATAGCATTACCATGTTTTCAATGGGAAAATTTCCATATGATATAGCAAAGGATCTATGTTGCCTTCTAATCTTCGTCATGTAAGTGAGTATAAGGGCTATGGACTACAGAAGGGTAAAAATGAGAATGCAATATGTGCCATTGTTGTTACACTTACACCGCATGCAAATTGGTATCATACCGTCGGTTTGACTTTTTTTCAGTAATGGTCGGTTTGAATTTTTTTGTTTTTTGGGTAGAAGGTCGGTTTTACTTGATGGGTACGTGTTCATTTAATGAACTGAATTTGATACAAAATATCAGGTTAGTTGGACTCGTAAAATGGTAGGCCCAGGCGATCTAGTCTTATGTATAATGTTTATATGTTAGGGTCAACAAGATACAAAAAATTCCAGTTGCTTTCACTATCAAGGAAACAATAACTTCCTCTGTGGTTCCAACAAAGGAATATGAGAGGCTAAGAACTTTTTTCAAGGTCCGTGTAAGGTCGGTCACATTTGTATTCTCTTATAGTTTCTATTTTAAACAATTTTAGGCATGGCCCATTTAGAGTTGTACCATTTTATAATTTATCTAATATTTATTTTACCAGATTATAGGTAGTTCAAATCTGACCGACTGATTATGAACAAGACTTATCTCGCCAAATGTGGGCCCAATTAGTTAAACAGGTGATAATGGTGCAGGGAGTGAATTTGATCAAATATGATTAGACTTGACCAAGCCCGAGCAGTTGACAGCCCTAACCTTGACCATGCAAAGTGATATATGCCTTTGCAATTTCTCTAAATCTTTTTTTTTTTTTTAATGAAAATGAAATACATTAATCTAACTAAATGAACAACAGATATCATCATTAGATACATACAATTTTTTTAGAGTGGTTGGAATAAAAGTTACCTGATCATATGGCCCTTGTACCGAAACACAAAGAACAACGAAACGACACTCTCACCCTCATAAAATTAAAAAAATCCACGCTGTTGATGCCCATGTGCATCCATTGTTGGGCACTCGTGCAGCTATGGAATTTTTTTTCCAGGGTACAATGCCCATTATAGGCCACATTCATCCTTGACGAATCGTATAGAAGTAAATTATTTAACCAAGCAACAAATATCCAATAGTAAACAATATCTCCCCGTGGCCAAAGTTCCGCCGTACCGGTTCTAGTTTTCCTCGATCCTAGTCAGATGTTTGTGTGACCAATGTTTCTAAAACTCGGATCCGAATTGGTATTAGTGTTGACCAATCCCTAATCTTGATCAATCTGATCCCAATAAACTGGTGACCTGCTGGTAAAAACATAATAAAAATTTATTTTTATTAAATCTGTCTGATACAAACTAATCAAGTGTATTTGCTCCACTGAGTCCTTTTTGGATAGATTACCTCCAGGAATTTAAGTCTCTCGGGAATCAATTTGATTTTAGTCTCGGTTGATATTGATCTGGCTGGATTTAATTCTATTTTACACACACACACACACACACACACATATATATATATATATATATATATAATGATTTTTCCTTTGATCCTATGACAATATTTGATTTAGGATCAGCCAATACCAATATGATGTGGTTATACGGATACTTAGAACCCTGCTTGCCTCCAAACTCTTCCTCTGATTTTCTCTATGAAACTATATTTCAAATACGAATGAGTTTTCGTTAACCTAAAGAGGGATTTCTTGATCGTGGACTTCAGATTTTTTTTTGGTTTGTCGTCCGATTGAATCTTCTTGTTCCTGGATGCTCCATAGAAAGAAATCACTATTCCTTTCTTCCACCGGGAAAGGTTCATTTCAAGTCACCAGAGCAATCTTTTTTTTTTTTTTTTTTTTTTTTTTTTTTTCGAATGATAGATTTTATCTTTTTCATTATGGTAATGCAATGCAAAAGATTGGAAATCAAGTTGTTTCTGATGATGAAAAGTTCCGGACTTCAGATGCACGTGGGAAGATATCAAGAAGAGTATTTTGAAGAAACTCTTTAGAAATTTATGAACCCTAAAATGTGATGAAGTGGTGAACAATCCTGCACAGTTAAAAAAAAAAAAAAAATCTCGTTCGTAATAAGATGGAATAATGGATCCATTTTTCATTAAATGCACAAGCCTACCCAGTCTCCTTTGTGGGTGGAGAAAAGCTCCTGTGAGACCAAGCTAGAAGAAATGGAATAGATGTCACACTATTAATCAAAGAGCAACATAATATGCTTTGAATTCCCCATTATATCATCGTATCTCTCAATCCCCTTTTCCCATTGCCTACAAACTATGGTTTTCCTACCTTCTTGACAAATTGGGGCCTGTTTCGCCAGCAACTCAGAGCCTGATTCGCGGGTGAATCGTATTATGGCGAAGGCAAAAAAAAAAAAAAAATCATTTCCTGCCTGAGTTTTGGATGGTTGGGAGTAGGGTAGACTTTAGATCCTCTCTAGTGTCATTGGAGGCTCAGCATGCATCTAGTCAGTTGGAGGACTTGTAGCCCCACACCTCGTGTTGGATTGGGTGTCTAGTCCTACCAAGTCTCAACCGTTGGATGTTCACAGCCTCCAGTGGCATGGGAGAGGATCCAATTTGCTTGGGATGTGTGATTGATGTTGCTAGTAATCTGATGAGCACTAGAGGGACTGATGTACTTGAGAGGATCCAGGTCCAAGGGAAAGATAATTTACGTATTTATGATTTACACGGAAAAGGGTAAAGAAGGGAGGTGATGACATTTTACATATATATATTTTTTAATGCAAAAAGAATTCTATTTGAAAAGGGGCCAAGCCAATACAAAGCTCAAAAACTCACCAAGAATAAGAGGAGCTAAAAACCCTCAAAGAGGAAGCAAATAGCCCATTTGGATAGAGTGGGCTATTCCATTACAATTTCTACTAATATGCAAAACGGAAATAAGGGAAAAACATTCATTGAGAGACATAATATCCTGCACTATGCTCACAATAGAAGAGGGGGAGAATAAGAAGGAACTGGTAGGCTATTAGTGAGAGTAAAATAATTAGAGAAAACCATTACTCTTGAGAAACCTGCACTGTCTTGCTGAGAGGAGAGCTAGACGGATAGCCAGAGCCTCCCCAATTAAAGTTGGTGCACGAGCATGATGAGATGAAGCAATAAAACATTCCCTTTTAGCGTGATCAAAGGCCACACACTCCAACCCTATTGATTTTCAATGTGCACATAGGGATGCATCGGTAAAAATGGCTAAACAGTCGAGGGAGACAACAAGGGGGCCTCCCGAGGCAAAACAGAAACCACAACCATAGTATAACCAGTGAAAAGCGAAGCAGTCTCTCTCACTTCCATATTCACTTTTGCTATCGATGAATAAAAAGGGGGAATGAAAGTATGAATAATTTTTACATTTCTATTTTCCAGATCTCCCAAACAATCAAAGCATGAGAGGCAAAACAGATTTTTTTTTGTGCTTTAAAAGATTCTGGAGGACCCTTCCACTTAATAATCCACTCAGAAAGGGAGATATTTGAAAAGATAGAAGTTCTTAAGAAACCGAGGAGGTGAATCATGCTTGTTGGGCGAGGCCATTTTTGGGTCTAGAAAAAAAAAAAAAAAAAGGTTTACATTTTTTGAGCTTAAAAAAAGGAAAAGAAATATGAGTAAATATAAAGTAGGTTTAGGATCGGAAGAGTCGGTGTGACACACGAGTCCATGAAACGGGTAGACCGCTCATGAGATTAGGGCCTACATCTCTAATGTCCAGAAGTTTCATGTAGCATACAAGTCATGTCCCTTTGCTCTGTGGCATGTGATGAAACTTCGACAGCATCGAATTTCAAGTTTAAATAACAAGATAGACTCTCCACTTAATTTTTCCACATAAACCCCAATTGACTGAGAGTACAAAGTCGGTCAGCAACTATAACAAACTACTTGAAAGACCTCTTCCTCGTTTTCCTCTCCCTGTCTCCAAGAAAAGCAAAACTTTTTCCTCAAGTGATGTCTGGGAATCTTCACCAAAGAAGCTATGAAACTTCCTTCTCACTTCCTTCACCTCCTCCACATTTCACCTTATCAATCATACTTTTGCCACATTAACACTCTATATATATAGAGAGTGAAGTTCCAACTAACACCAATTACACCCACAAACTTCTCCAAACCAAACATGGCATTAAACAAAAGCCTCTTTATAAGTTCAATCTTGAATTTTGTTGGGTCCTTGATGTTTCCTTGTTTCATTGATCTACTTCTTGAGTTCCAAAAGTTCTATACTAAGTTCTTATTTTTTATCAACACCCACATAGGCTTACTTGTTCAGAGAGTGTCTCTCTACCACAATGAGGTAAGGAATCTTGAAGCCCGCGGCGAAAAAGGCTGTAAATATTGCCGTGAATATGAAGGATTCTTGGCTGGAAATGAGATTGATACCGTCATGGATAAGCTTGGGTTGGAGCTGATCGATGAGGAGAATGCTTGTCAAAAGGATATTAAATGTAGAAAATGTTGGGTTCTGGAAAGAGCTTTCTTCTTTTTGGAAGAGAAGGAAGCAAGTGCTGAAGAACTAGAAGAAGCTTTCTCTGTGTTTGATCAGAATAAAGATGGATGTCTAGATGCAATTGAGTTGCACCATGTCTTGAACAAGCTGGGGCTCAAAGAAGGTGCAAAATTGGAGGACTGTGAGGTGATGATTAGAGCTTATGATTTGAATGGAGATGGTAGGATAGACTTGTCTGAATTTAAGTACATGTTAGAGAATGCAAACTAGATTTTTTTTTTCCGTGTTCTTTTTTTTTTTTGGGTGGTGGCGGGTTTGAAGGGTTAATATTAATGGTTATTGGTTATAATACCAGTGCGAGGACAAAATGGTCTTTAAGCCCCCTGTATCTAGGACTTCAATTCTCTACGGTTAGCAGTTTGACTGTGAAGATCCAACAATTGGGAGGGCCTTGGCATGCACCCTAGTTGTTGGATACTCTACGTGTGTACCTATGCCAGCAAGTAGAGTTTTTTTCTCTATATATTAAAATAAGTAAATGACCATAAATAAGAATTTTACTACAAATGCATAAAATTGATGTATACAATTTTTGTCATTAGTCATATTTTCAAGTGAAAATCTCGGACATGATAAAGCATAAGATATGGTACGTTCGAGCTCTCCCACCATACCACCAAAACACAAAAAAGAAGAAATAGAAGGGGAAATATTGGAATGCAGTATGTTTGAGATCAGGGTTGAAATTTTGTATCAAGAATGGGATCCGTCAAGTCCATACTAATTCAATATTGATTTAGATCAGATAGGAATAACTTTATTTTCAATATTAAAATAATAATAATAATAATAATAATAAATAAATAAATAAATAAATAA
This sequence comes from Macadamia integrifolia, assembly GCF_013358625.1. Lineage (NCBI taxonomy): Eukaryota > Viridiplantae > Streptophyta > Magnoliopsida > Proteales > Proteaceae > Macadamia > Macadamia integrifolia. The sequence goes on along the minus strand of NW_024868376.1, from coordinate 92,704 downwards.
ATAAAACCCCGATTTTTTGAACTATTTTACCTCTTGTTTTATCGATCCACTGATACGGTATTGATAAAAAATGGAATCCATCAAGACCCATTTTGATCCGATCTGATTGCTAAACCATGTTTGAGATTCTGTAAATTTCCATGTTTATCCCTCCCAATCGCACTCCCACCCCTCACAAGCCTCACCCATCTGTCCACCATCGCAACATCTGTCACCACTACCACACACGGCAGCCACCACCAGCACAGCCCTTCCAGGCAACTCCCCATAATCCTGACCGTCCCGACAATAGTGCTCTTTCCAAAGCCGACGATGTAGTAGTTCCTTGCCAGGATTTTCGATAACCCTCCGACGACGTCTGGTATGGCGTTGGCTTGCTTCTCTTGGGAGATATCTTTACTGTCCAGTACGATAGTTTCTCCCAATCAGACGATGAAAATTTCTGTGCTTCCGATTTCAAAACTCTAGCAGAGATCCAAGCCTTCAGGGACGGTGGTGGCTGAGTTGGTTGGCCTTGGAGGCCTGGATGCGCGGCTGCGGCCTTTCCTCCTCCTCCTTCTTCCCCTGCATCCAGCCGCTGCCACCCCTCCTCACCTCTAGCCAACCCCTGCAACCCCCGGAACTGATCAACCCGCACTCCTTTGCCACAACCCACACACCTCCCGGAACCCAACAACATGAACCCTCGGTTTTTATTTTTCTATTAGTTGCGTCATCATAACCACGGATCCACCACAACAACCTCCTCTTCTTCCCTCTGCCTCTTCTCCCTAATCCACCATGCCGGTTGGTGTACAATATCTTGTATTCTGGTGGAGTTTAATCCAAAGAATATTGATAGAGGCCCTTAATAGAACGATGGTCCCACTTATCAATAAACGGACCGTGAGGGTTGCAACAGGGGCAAAATGCTCCTGCATAATGGGGGTGTAGGTTGAATTTTTTATTTAAGGGGAGTTCTGTACTTCCTGGTATTAGGGGTCTTTGATATATATATTTGTTACGACAATTACTTTCTCTATAAGCAAGAGTAAAAGATCCTAACTACTGAATCAAATTTGGTACATAAATCTAAGAAAGAAATAGTGAGAATTCCTAATCTCTCTCAATATTACTCTCAATTCGAAGATCTAGAATTTGAATTGGTGTCCTTGAGAGGTGTAAAGACGAGTGTTGTAACATTATTCTCCGTTGATTGTTTTTGTTTTCCATCTCCTTTTGCTTCACTTTTAAGGTTGCGTTTCTACGACGCCACCCTACAATCATTCACTTTCTTCCTCTTCTTTTTATTCTCTATCAATCTCGCCACCGCCGCTACTTTAGAGGCTAATATCAATTCGGAATATGGCCGAAGATAGGTCCATATTAGAAAATTTCTATCCAATCTACGATGCTTTTTGCCCTTTTTTAGCCTACCACGGCCTCGGCCACGAGACCCACAACCGCTCCCGAGGAAGAGGTGATATCCAAGGGGATCACAGATGCGCTTAAGGTGTTCCCTGCCGTTGAAGTCAGTAGGATGAGAGAGAAAGTGATAGAGATATATGATGCCGAGGATTATATATGTACAGGAGACATGGAAGCTCCCTGGGCTTGAGGGCTGAGAAAGACATCTTCGACTTGGTCGTGGAAGGTACTTCAGACAAGGAGGAGCGTGATATTGCAATGGTGGGTCAAGGGTGCCGAGAGAGGAGTTGGTGATTATGCAAAGAAGAAGGAGGGCGTGCAGATGTGGGCTGGCGGTGGGGGATGGCAGGGGCGGTTGCAGGGTTAGAAGAAGGTATAAAAAAACTTAAAAAATAGAGGTTTAAAGACTCTAAACCACACAAATGGATAGAGAGAGAGAGAGAATTACCCCTGTGGCAGCCAAATAAATGGAGAGAAGGATGGGGTGGCGACAGGGATAGTGATGGTAGGGAAAGTCTGGTTGCAGCAGGGGGTGGGGAGGGTTGTGTGAGAAAGAGATGGGGCTAGGCAGGGGCAGAGAGCATGGTGGGGTGGGTTCGGGTGATTGAACTAAGACGGTGGTGGTAGTTGGGAGTTCAAAGTGAATGTGAAGGTAGGGTCATGGGAGGTGATCGGATCAGGATCACATATGACCTGGTCCATGGATTTGGGAATGTGAAAGGGAAGTGAAGGGAATTTTTTTTTCCCCTTTTATATTATTTGGTTACAACCAAAGTGAAGTGAAATTTATTTATCATTTTACCAAAAAAAAAAATCAGAATTGTTTGATTAAATGTAAAATTGATATAGAATTTTTAAAAACTTGTAATCCAACCAAAATTGATAAATTATAACCAACCACACCCCTCAAATCTTTGGTAATCAATCCACGCTAGATCCACCAAGGTGGGGTCAAATAAAATTCGAAGCCCCGAGGTTCCTGCCTTCTTGAAGATGGATATGAGGTGTTTCCAAAGAACAAAGCGATCCAACCCTCCTTCGTCTACTTGACTCATATGAAAAAGTCAAAAAGTTATAAGTTTACTTTTGTAAATCCCTATAAAGGTCCGAGCACATTGAGCCAACGACAACAAAAGCCAACTACCAACACATCCAGTTTATGAGATCACCGCATCTCATATACATTTCTTGTCAAACTGTTCATATTGAACAGTATTGCCTTTTTTGCCTTGTCTAAACACTTTGTTTTCTCATATTCCCCCACCCCTCCACACACACCCCACCCCCCCCCCCCCTCCAAAAAAAAAATCTTAGTGACCATATTTTGTCATCATTTCGTGTACAACAAACAAACAAAATCTGTACAAGAAAAATAAAAAATAATGATATTGAGAGAATTTGAGTTCGGCACGATTACAATCATTATAGATCAGGCATATGCTAACGTGCGTGAAAAGACTTGCTTCTCACAGCTCACACGTCAAAATGCTTCGAAAGAAGTCAGCAGGTGCGCAGAAAAATTACCAACTACTAAGACCCACTAAACCTCAAGAGCCTAAATCTTTGAAGATTTGGAAGCTCAGCCAGTGGAGGAGCAAAGAATTGCATATTTTAAGATCTCTGTTTAGGAAACAGAACAGACAATGATTTTCATTTGCAAACTAAACAAGACTGGTTCCTCCTTTTGGAAAACACACAAACTTCAAGAGTTAAACCATTAATCAGATAATAGAGGCTCACTATATAAGACGATCTTTTAGCATTTAAATTCGACTTTTGAAACAACAGAAATTCTCCAGAAAATGATCTTCACGTTTAACTCCAGTGATGTGTCACAATGTTCAAGCTGTGAGACTGCTATCAAAGCATACCAATCACATGCTCTCACTTGCAGAAATCATCTTATGGTTGTTACAACAACCATAGGCATCTCTAGAAGAGAGAAAAAAAAAAAAAACAAAAAACAAAAAACGAGTTAGGGCTTTTATATGGGCTTAGCTAGTACTGATTGATCTATTGGGAATTACAGTTACAAATCCATTTTAATTAGAAAATTCCTAACCCAATCCATTGTGGGAGTGAAATAGGGTTTTAAGGATTCTATTATAAATAGAAGCTAATAGTTCATGCAGCCGTCATTTAATACCTTCGTGGTTTTGAAAACACAGACTCTCCCCTCATAGGAGTAGTGTGTATGTGAAAAAATTCCAAGGGTAAAAGAGTGAAGAAGATCTCAACGGATTGAACTCTATTGTGTAGTTCTTCATTATCATCTTCATAGATCAATCTTCAAACACATGGGACAGAGGTTCATGATCAATACTCGTGGGGGGCTTCTTAACCTGCACACAGATACTCCTTTAGGTTCATGTAATATGGGTGTCCCATTGATTATCATAGTTACGGTCAATCTATATGTTGTGTGTGTTCTAAGATCAATGAGGGGACGATCATTCAAATTAATTTCCCTAACAAACTGAACTAGTGTAGCCAATGGACTATCAATCTTAATATAATCTATAACTTGCTACTATTTTTTGAGTGTGCGTACTAAGAAAGGAAGCAATCCACTGGTCAACGCTAACAAAATTCATAGGATTCTTCAGTAAAAGAATCACAATGGAAGAATCAAAATATAATAGCCAAAAGTAAAGTTCATAAGCCATAGATCAGCAAAACAAGTATTATCTACAATGTAGCGTGGCAAGGTGAGAATCTTCTCTCCATTAGATTTTGAGCTTCCAAACTTCTCCTCCAAAGAAAGAGAGCAAACAACATAGTTACGAGCAAGTTAGCAAGGTGAGTCTCCTTCGTTTCGCTTTTGAGATTCTTTAGAGAAAGCTAGTTACAAGTAAGAGATGGTAGGGTTTTGCTTTTTCGGTGAGAGTGAGACTGTGAGAGTTACAAGAAAAAAAAGGGGATTTTTAATGTATAAGTGAATTTTTTTTTTTCATTTTTTTATTGGTCGAACAAAAGTGAAAATTTTCACATGTAAAATATATTTCACTTGCAATTAAGCATCTAAAATTATTTTCTTTGAGAAAAAAAATTCCATTTTACATATAAAACTTGTATTTCCATTGTAATCAAACAAAGCCTTTAAATATTTAGATAGCATAGTGACTTAAAAACTAGTGGAAATTTCACTCCCTTCTTCTGAATGTTTCATTTATTACATTACTCTCCTCTGTGAAGTTTATGATTGCAAACCTTTTCCGCTTAAGTTGTATATTCCAACAACCCTATCTTGACCGTGAATGAGAAACCGTTTAGTGATAATCATGTTATACAAAATTGCTTTAAACCCTAAAATACCTTAATCAAATGGAGATGAGCTAATTGCTCTGAACTTGTAGTGTCATCTTCTTCCATGGGAAATCATTAACCGATTGGGATTTAGGGTTCTTGAACTTGGGATTTACGATTCTAAAGTCGGAGAGATGATTTAGGGTTTTGGCGATCGGATTCCGCCTCTCCATTGTGGGATTTAGTGTTCTCTGAAATCGCGATTGGGTTCCAGATTTAGTGTTATCTGAAATCGCGATTGGGTTCTTGGGTTCCAGATTTAAATCGCGATTGGGTTCCAGATTTACTGTTCTTCCGCCTCTCGGTTCTGCTATTGGGTTCCAGATTTAGTGTTCTTCCGCCTCGCACTTCGTCTAGCTCGATGAGCGGTGGCCTGAGAATGAGACCTGGCTGGAAGCTTCGCCACCGTATAGAGTGTTGGAGGACTCATCGAGGTTCAAGTATACCAGTCTGTACAGTTCCCGTTCTGCAATTTGGATCACTCAAATCGTATTGGAGAGTTTCTGGTTAGGGTTAGAGAATGTGAGATTGTTAGGAAAGAAGAATTTCAACATGTTTTCTTTCCAACCACAAAGAGGGGGAGAAAAGATCAGAGGTTCAGAGTTCTATTAACAGTACAAGACATCAATGAAAGTAGAGAGATCACAATAAAATAGTATCAAAATTCTGCAAAAAAAATTGATTAGATATAAATGTAGAATCGCAGATCAGACTGAGGAGAAGAAATCCCAATGAAAGATTTAGAAATATTTTTAAGTTAAATAATGAGTTTTTCTCAAGTAAGAATAGGGAACATGCAGAAAGCTAATTTTCATAATTTTTCTCAGAATATAAATACGAGTAATCTCCAAAGAGTTTGCAAATAATGTTCAGATTTAAAGTTCAGAGAGAATTAAACCTGTTGACATCTTTGAACATTCACAATTTGATTCGTTTTAACACATCAAAACTCAATGAAACTCAAGAGAAAAATTTTAAACCCTATTTGCATTTATAGAACAAACAGAGAGAAAATAGCAATCAATAACCAAACTCAGAGAACGAAGTCTATAGAAAGTTGACATGAAACTTAAGAATTAACAACATTTTCATATCTTTTCAATGAAATCTCAATTAAACGGTCGAAGAAACGAATGAACAACAGAGAAGAAAGGGGAAGAATCGCTGTTTCTTCCTCCAACTGCTCATTTAAAGGAATTAGACGATGTGTTGGTTCCTAATATTTATACAAAGGGGATGGGGATAAAAAAGACATTTAACCTTTGATTCTAATAACGTTAACACCACAGGTACGTTTGTAATTAGAAACTTCACAAGATATTTGAATGTAATAGATGAAATATTCTAGGAGGGGAGTGAAATTTCCACTAAAAATTAAAATGTGGTGACTTGTTGCGCAATTATTGGTACGCCCGATAAGACTTGTCATGCAAACTAGTACCATTGGTTTACGTGGGTGTGGGTGTGGGTGTAGATGTGGGTATGAGTGCAATTGTTGATAAACCAAATAGGGTAAATGTCACTCCCCTCCGTTAAATTATGGCGAAATATCAACTTGACCCCACATCTTTTTGAAACTATCACTCACCTCCCCTCCAAGAAAAATATTCTATCTGAGGACCTCAATGGTTAGAAATCGCTGTTAAGTCAGATAATTTTTTCTCTTAATACCTAAAATATCCTCCTACATATGAAATGCCGAATACACCCTTAATAAAAAACCACTCTTCCCTAGTTGTCCAAATTGTCCCCATCGGCTTAATTAGATGATTGGGTGGGTGGATAGCATGAGTTATTGGAATATTGCATATTTTCATATACTGTTTCTTGTTTTGGGCATTCTAACATCAAGTGATGAAAAGGGTAGGTGTAGACATCTTATTTTGTCACTTACCTGGTTATGATGACCTTGGGATGAGTCACAATTTTGCATCTTGACGCCTCTTTCAAGGAAGAACAAAATTATGAGAAAAGACCAAAATACCTTTCACATGAATTTTATTGATAAAATAATTTTTTTAAATTGGTTTTGATGATGAAAGTAAGTGTTTTCAGCATTTAAAAATCAAACATTAGAGAGCATTGGTGCGAGAACGGCGTAATATAGTCCATTTAAAAATCAGTGATTAGTAGATGCTCCTAATGGTTGTCTAATATTGATACAAATTAGACTTATTGTTAAAGAAAATAAACAACAAGAGCACTCATAGAAAATAAATAACAGCTAGCTTCCCTAATGAACAAGAAAGAAATCTTACTGTGAGTTTGTTGCCTTGAACATAACTAATTTTGTTATTTATTTACAACAACTCTTAATTAGTCATATAATGTTTCACATACATACATATTAATTTACAGGCATACCTAACCTCTCTCTCTCTCTCTCTCTATAAAATATAAACTTTTTTTAATGCCTTAACTGCTTAACCACTTACCCTCAAGCCCTGAGTACTATATACTCAGTTAATAGTACACGTTGTGTTCCCATAGTCCCCAGTGCTCCTCCACCACTAGAAGAAGAGGTTAGAGGTCCACCAACCTCCTCTACCTCTCTCTCTCTCTCTCTTGCTGGATTGAGACAATCTTCTTTAATTTAAGGGTAATTTATAGCACCAGCCTTGAAGAATGCCAATATTAGAGGGACACCCCTTCTCTTTCATCAAATTGAACTCGGACCCCTTGCCGTCAGTCTCCATTAAGTAAAGAATTGAAAGGACATTTTTATCCTTTTAATGAAAACAAATAATAAATCATATTTTACTTGTTATTTCTCACTAAGTGTCTACAATAGCAGCTACCATTGGCGTCTGCAACAACAGCCACCATCGCTGGTTCCAACTTCTTCTCTCTCTCTCTCTCTCTCTCTGAACCTCAAGGCCGACTGTCCCTACGATCGAATGGGCGACCTCGGCGATGGCTTTCCTATATGATGTCCCAATATATTTCATAACATATTACTGTTTTGTTCGGTCGCTTTCTAAACTTAAAATATTCTGATATATTTACATTCGGATCAGTGCTAGATTTTGTTTTCAATATGCCTGTGAAAAACAGTGATGTGGACAACGATGGCAATGAAGGTAAGATCTCTCTCCCTAAACCTCAAGGCTGACTATCCCTACGATCGAATCTGGGTGACCTCGGCGACGGCTTTGATCATGGCGTCCAGTAGTTGTGGGTTCTTTAAATGAGGAATAGGGTTTTAGAGGGAGATTTTCATAGGTTAAAGAGAGCTTTTCAGAGAAAGGAGATCGGGAGTTAAGAGAGTTTCAGAGGGGGAGTTCATTGAGTCAGTACTTACAACCATACGAGGCATGAAGCCATTGTGGATCGATGTGATTTCACCGCCGGTAAGTCCATTGAAGAGCCCGCCTAGGTCTCCATCGCCGGTATTTGGATCGATGAGGCCGGATCTGTCGGCGGCGGATATGGAGCAGAGGTGGCGGCGGCGGCGGTGGAGAAGGAGGACGTGAGGGAGAAGGTTTGGCGCCTTCACCGGAAGGGGTTGCAGCTGCCGATCGACTACTCCGACTTTCTTCTCCAACTTAGTGACTCACGCGGCGGATATGGAGCAGAGGCGGCGATGGCGGAAGGGATCTTCAATTGATTTTGGGAATACAACCATTGAGGGAAATTTTGGTATTTCCCTATTTTTTAGGGCAAAATGGTATTTAAGAAAAATTTGAATTGCTAATGTCAGCATTTTTAATATATTTTGTAACGATGACTGACGGCAAGGGGTCCGAGTCCAATTTGGTGAAAGAGAGGGGTTGTCCCTCTAATATTGGCATTCTGGCGCTGTAAATTACCCTTAATTTAATTAACCCTCTTCTCTTTTCTCCTCTTCTTATCTCTTTTAATTTCTTCAATCAATCCCTTCTTCTCAACCAACAGATATGCACGGGAAAAACTTCACAACAACATGGAAAGAGTGAGTTTGCTTCAATCTATGTTGTTGCGAAGTTTTTTTCTCCGGCATGTCAACGTCGGTGTACGCATGCAGTACAGGTGATCCAAGAATTAAAGTAGAAGAAGCAGATAAAACTCTTTAACTTCTCTTCTTCTTTATATAATTCAGATTCGATTTGAACCCTTTTGTTGTTATTGCTATTGTTGTTAATTAAGATTTATTTTACACAATGGGTTTGCTGGCTTATGTCGATGTCATCTATTTATTCACAGGCTTTCTTAGATTTCTAGTAAATGGTTTCTTCTAAGTGATTGGAATAGCAATTGTACATTACAGATAGAGTCTTTGATCATTTTTTTTCCCCCATCTGATGATGACAAAATATATGATTTTCCTTTTTCTTCATTTTATTTTGTTTTGGATCATTATTTAGGGATTGTGTTTCAATGATCAGAAATTAAAAAGTGATTAGCTATGAAATGCAGTGGAGCTAGCCATTAAATATAATGCATCCATCAGTTTTGGATACACTAATCATTTTTTTTTATTCTAATGATTAATAAATAATAACAGTAATATTGAATTTTTCATACCATAGCGGCTTAACCATCCCAATGAAAGTACAACTTAGGTATATATTGTATGTTTCTTGTAAATCACAAAAAGAAAAAATAAATGGGGTGGCTTAATACTTGGTAATTCATTGAGATGATTGACTAAAATAGAAACTCTTCTAAACATTTGGATACACATTTTGATAGAATGCATTATTAGGGCTGAAACAATGTTGGGTTGGGCTGGACTTTTTCAAACGCCATCTTAATCTTGAGTCCCTTTAGCAAGGCAGAGGCCCTTACTTACCCTTAGGGCCTGAAAAATCCAATTGTAACCCTGAGTCAAGGCCGAGATGGGTAACCCCTCGTTCGCCCTGTCCATGGGGAGGGGCAAGGGAGATACATGGGCCGACGAAAAAACCATCTATTTTAAATAAAATATATTACAAGACTTGATTATCTTCATATATAACATATTATATAACAAAATGTGTCTAATGGTTAAAGTTTATATATCAATATGTGTTTTACAATATAACTTCAGGTTGGGCTGGGGTGGCTTGGCCTAGCCTTGACTCAAGGTCAGAAATTTTCAACCCCAACCCACCATTAGGACTCAACTCATGCACTGTTCAGGCTCAAGACAGGCAAAGACAAATTCAAGTTGACAAGGCCAAAATTGCACGCATAGAATGCATTCATCAGTTTTAAAGGGCTCAGGTTGATGGGTTGTGTTTGTTTCGTTGCAACTCCTATGTACTATGTCATATTCTCACGAAAAAAAAAAAACACAGACACACACGTAAGCTATAATATCAATTGAATAACTAAATAATAAATAGATAACATAAGGCAATCTTTAAAGGAATATTTTCTAAATATAACTACGTACATATGTTGCAGTCTAATAATTGAATCTTTTAAGTAACTCTCGTAAATATGGAAAATGATAGTAGTTGAAAGGTTTTCTACTTATAAACAATTATAATCAAAATATACAATCTCTTTAATTAGCCCCTTGTATCTTGAAGTCTCTATCTCAGACACAAGTAAGTGTAGTAATTATAACCTCGTTCAAAGTGTAGACTTCAAAGTTTGATTGTTTGCTAACTTTGTCTATTATATATTGAACTAGCTAGGAGAAATGTTTGGATTCTTAGAAATGTTATTTAATACTTTGAGAGGAACATGACTCATGAATAAGACATTTTGTGGTGAGCTAACCTTAAACCCATAAATATTAAGATAATAACCAGTATTACATTAATCAAGGGCCTAGTGTAACCTGATTTTCTTAATTTCCTTTTAATCTTTTTTAATACTTAATTTACACAAATTCTATTAATCTGAACTCCCAAAACACATGTACGTAGTGATATGTATTCATGAAGCATATTGGTTGGGTTTTGAAAATTTTTGGTAGAAGCATCTTGATTACCATTCAAACTCAAAATATAATTCATATAACCACAAAATCAATACAAGTGTCAAAAGTACAATGTGGATCACCGTTATTAGAAAAATATATTAAACTAATACATCAGAAAAGGGGTGAAAGGTATGTGTCTTTGGTATATGCGGATGTCTAATTAGGCTTGTAAAAATAGTTGTTGAGAGAACTGAAGCATGCTCATCACTAAATTGATGTTTAAAGAATTGCATAACCTTCCTCTCTGAGATGCATGGAAATTCTATCAATCTGATAATGTGCAAAACCAACTTGATTTATATTAGATCAACATATATATATATATATATATATAAACTGCTAAACTTATATGTTTTTGCATATTTTGTTGTTAATATGATCGAGCATTGCATTCGGGATATGATCAACCTCCCTACTTCGAATCCTTCCGACTTGTACATTGCAGCTCTACAACCAGTCTATATTCGGATCCCCATCTCAACTCAACAAATCACTTAAGCGCACAAAATCTCTCTCTCCAAGAGACCCACCAGGATAGGATTCCTAATTGAGCAAGGTAGCACTTACCTGAAAGGACTCTCCCAAGCGATCTCCTACCAATAATTAGGGGTGTCAATTTTGAGCCCGCACTGGTAGGCCCGACTAAGCTCGACACATTTATGGCCCAACCTAGACCAGCCCGATTAATAAACGTGTCGGGCTTAAATGGGCACTCACGTTGTAAGTAGCTAGCCAGTCAGGCACTGACCAAACCGACATGTTTATATGCCCGGCTTGAACCGACTCATTGTAGCACGACCTAGCCCGTCCCCCTTTAATGCTTCATAAAATTCTTATTTTGCCATTGCTAGTAAGAAACTAATTAAGTTTTCTTACCCTTTGCTTTGTAAAGGATTTGATATAATTAAAGTTTTGTTTTATAAGTTGTAACGGTCATAATTTCTTTTTTTTTTTTTTTTTGTAAGAACAACCATAATGTCATATCATTTCTCTTCTTTATTAAAGATTTGCGTCACATATTTTGGTGCCTTCAACCCACTTAAGAAATGAATTTTAGGGTAGGCACATTTAGAGCCCGTTTAGACTTAAATATGTCCATAGCCCGGTTAAAGCACGTTAAGGTAGCCCAATTAAAGCCCGACACCAATTGACTTGATTATAAACCGTACCATGCCCCCCAAAGCTAGGCCCGTTTACTTAAACGGGCGATCACGGTGCAAGGGTGTTGTATGAAGATGACATTAGTCACTGTGGCTTTTGTAAGAAGCTGGGACACATAGTGGGGGAATGCAGAACCAAGAAGTTGGAAGATGAAAAACAAGCAGCCATGGACAAGTTTACGTGGAGGATGGAGTTGACTTGGCCTGGGTTAGCTCAGCAACTGCCACAACGCCTATTATGGAAGTTATTCCACATGATCCTCTTTCCAAAATTGCTTCACCAACCAATCAGGGTGCTGAGAAGGAGGGGGAGATCCAAATCATCTTGGACTCTATTGAATGCAATCCAACGATTATGGGAAACTCCATCTCTTGGGATAAGGATGTAAATCCTATCAGTAACGTTCTATGTTTGGAGCAAGGACAATTGGCTAGATCCGGGTCAAAGTCGGATCTAGATTTAGGTCAGAGTCGAATCTAGGTAGTAAAGACCCATCCGAGGACGAGGAAGAGTTCTACTGAATCTATTGAGAATTCTGTGGATGAAGATGCTATGATGGACAAGATCGCCTTCAAAGGCTTGCCACCCAAGCTAAGAAGGGAAGCAGCATACAGAGGTCGTGGAGGGGGTGCTTCTTTGCGAGCAAGTCAGGCTGCTTCCATCCCATGTTCTATGCCAGACGATGGGAATTCTCAACTCTCTAGCTTCCCTCTATCTAACATCAGCGATGGATGGATTGCGATGCATTATCAGGAGGTCGAGAAGATTGATAATGTTCTCTTTGCTAGTGAGAAAGAAGTGGCTAGTACCTCAAGAGGAGAGAAACAGAAGAAGAGGAAAGGTGACTAGACTAGTAAGTTTGACAATACCAATTAATTCATAGTTTCCGTATGAGAGATCTTTTTCGGAACATTAGAAGCATGAAGAAGGTTGCTGGTATTAAAGCCTTGTCATATTTTATTCGTGAATATTCTTCAGATGTTGTTTGCGTGGCGAGCCCATGATTAATGTAAGTAAATTTCCCCTTTTGTTTTGTAACAAATTGGGGTTTGAGACTTATTTTATTCATAATTTTAGAGTGGATAAGGTCCCTAATCTTTGAGTGATATGGAAGCAAGGAATAGTTCGTCCATCAGTTATTTCAATGTCTGACTAGCAAGTCACCTTGGTTGTTGATTGGAATAGTAGGAAAATTGGCCTCTCATTTATACATGCAAGTTGTTTTAAGGTGGTGCATAATGATCTTTGGATTGATCTAAGAATGGTGCTTTTTCTACTATCACTTGGTCTATCATAGGCGATTTTAATGCAACTTTATTACCTAAAAACCGGGGTCCTAGAACTTTTAATCAGAGTTCTATGGTGGAATTTTAGGCTATGGTGGCTTGGTGCCCATTAATTTTGGCTCCCTCACGGGGAAAGAAATTTACTTTGGCTAACAATCGTAGGAGAGGTCATGTGGCTGCTATTCTGGACTGAAGTTTCTGCAATGGGAGATGGAATGAATGTTTTAATAGCATCTCTCAAAGAGTTCTTCAATATACTATTTTTGATCAAACTCCCATTCTGATTTTATCAGATGTGATTCCGAAACCTGCAAATACCCCTTTTAGATTTCATAATTTCTGGATGGAGGATGAAATTTTTTTATCTGTTATCAAAGAGGTTTGAGAAAGTGAGATTGCTGGTAATCCAATCTAGGTTCTCTCTCAAAAGCTGAAACAGGTGAAGATGGCCATCGGGCCCTGGGCGAAGCAGACATTCCCTGATCTAAATGATAAGGTGGAGAAAGCAGCTACTGATTTGAAAATCATTCAAGACGATGTAGATGCTTCAGGAATTTCTGATGAGTTATTTGATAAAGAAGCTATTACCAAAACTGTATATCTTATAGCCTCCCAAAGACAAGCTCAGCTTTGTTCTAAGAAAGCCAAGCCGAAGTGGATGAAAGAGGGAGACCATAACTCCAAGTATTTTCACCTCTCTTTGAAAACAAGGGATGCTCGGAATCAGATTAGATCTCTTTAGAAAGAGGATGAATCTTGGGTCTCTAATCAACATACATTGAAGTCCTATATTTTTAGCTACTATGAGTCTTTTCATAGGGCTGCGCAGGTGAACCCTCGCTGGGAACTTTTGGACTGTATTCCACAAGAGTTAGGGGCTAGTGAGAATGTTATCTTGGAGGTTGTTCCTTCCAAGGAGGAGATTACTAAAGCTGTCTAGGATCTTGATCCAGATAGCTCTCCGAGGCCGGATGGTTTCTCAAGTAAATTTTTTCATCGTGTTTGGGACATTGTGAATGTTGACTTTTACAGAGCAATGGTTCATTTTTCAGAGTGGGTAAACTTCCTTTGGGGGTGAACAACTATTTTGTTACCTTTATTTCCAAAACCTATAGTGCCCAAGCCCTAAAAAAATTCCGTCCTATCTGTATGGGGAATTTCTTTTGCAAAGTTCTCACAAAGGTCTTTTTCTTCCCCACTTAATTTCTGAGGAACAAGGAACCTTTCAATAGGAAAAAGTTATCTCCTCAAACATTAGCCTTGCCTCTGAATTGACTAATTTAATACACTCTGTTGTGAGTGGAGGGGGCATGGGTATCAAGCTTGATGTCCAAAAAGCCTTTGATACACTTTCTTGAGATTTTCTTTTTGCCACTCTACACAAATTTGGCTTCTCTGACCGTTAATTTTCTTGGATTCATGAGATCCTCCATTCTTCTAGAATCTCCATCCTAGTGAATGGTGGCCCTGTTGGGTTCTTTGGTGTAGGTCAAGGCCTTCTTCAAGGAGATCCGATCTCTCCTGTCCTGTTTATCTTGGCTGAGGAAATCTTCTGCAGAGGTCTCAAGAATTTATCTGATATGAGAAAATTGAAGGCTCTTCCTAGTCTTAGAGGAGCAATTATTCCTTCTCACTTTATGTTTGTTGATGATATTTTTGTATTTATGAATGTCTCTGTTTCATATGTTAGAAATCTCCAAAACTTTTTATTCAGGTATCAAGAGTTCTCTGGGCAGCATATTAACCTGGATAAAATCAAGTTATTTTTTGGCAAGGTGGCCCTGCACTGAAAGCAATACATTTCTGATCTTTTGGGTATTTCCACTTCTAAACATCCAACAAAATACTTGGGAGTGGAGATTTTTAAAGGAAGTGTTTCAAAGAAAAACTTGCTGCCGATGGTGGATAAATTCAAATCCAAGCTGGATGGTTGGAAGGGGAAATTACTTTTCCTTGCAGGTCAGGTGGAATTAGTTAGATCAACTATTTCTAGCCTTCTATCTTAATAACTTTGCAGTGTATTGGTGGTCTCAATCATCCATTAATACTGTTGAGCAATGGATGCAAGATTTTATCTAGTCTGGTGATGTTGAGAAGCAGAAAAAGATTGTGGTAAAATGGAAGAGCATATGCAAGCCTAAGCAGGAGGGTGATCTGAGAATTAGGCGAATGAGAGATGTTAATAAAGCTTGCTTGGCAAATCAAGCATAAGGATTCCATCATGAGTAATTTCTTTAGGGCTAGATTTGTGAATGCAAATGGCTCTCTAAAACTTGGCTATAAGTCTTCCTCCATCTTTCCTAGGCTAAAGAAGGTATGGCACTTTATTCTGACTTTGAAAGGTGGTTTGTTGGAGATGGGAAGAAAATTAATTTTTGGCTTAATAGATGGCTAGAAGGTCGGTCTCTTGCTGAGGATTCAAACTTGAATTTGAGTTTTTCAAATATATGAATCTAAAAATTGCTAACTTCATTATTCACAATAGGTGGTGCTTTCCTCCTGTGGCCTCATTGTGTTTAACAGAGTCATTTGTTAAAGCCGCTCAGATTCATGTTTCTGATTTAGAGGATGTGTGTCACTGGACACTGGCCCCCTCCAACACCTTCACTATTTGCTTGGCCTGGGAGGAAATAAGGAAGAGGAACCCCATGGCCTAGTTTTCCATAGTCTGGAAGTCAAATCTTCAGCCTTGACAGGCAACCTTTGGTTGGAGATTCACTCACAAAAAATATCAACTGATGATGAGGTTAGTAAGCGTGGGGTTCTGATGTCTTCAAGGTGTGATCTCTATGGTTCAACTGAAGAATCTCAAATCCATCTCTTCTTAACTTGTACTTATGCTTCTATTCTATGACAGAAGTTTTGTGATCTGTATGGCTTTCACTGGCCATCTTTTTTAATGATTGAAGATCTCTTTTTATGGTGGAAGAGAAAAACTAAGCAGGTCTTTTTCAAAGGAATCTGGAATTGTGGGGTTGTTCTAATTCCCTATTATCTGTAGATGGAAAGAAATGCAAGACGCAACGATGGAATGCCTCATCCAACTCAGCAATGTTTCTCTGTTATTCACAGTGAACTCATATCTCTTTCTTTAGTTTTCACTGTAAAAAGCCTCTCCATTTCAGACCTGATGTGTGCCAGGCGCATAAGCATTCCTAGAGCTGTGGGTAAGAGAAGTGAGCCTATGGAAGTCTTTTAGTACCCCCCCCCCCAGGTTGGACAAAGCTAAGCACTGATGGATATTTCTTAGGGAACATTGGCAAGGTTGATATTGGTGGTGTTCTCAGATGCAATGAAGTGAAAGTCATCTTAAACTTCAGGGAAGCTATCCGGGTGATATCAAACTTTAAAGCAAAATTTTCTGCTGTGATATCTGATATTGAATACGCTAGATCTTGTGAAATTCAAAATCTATGGATAGAAATTGACTCAGTGGCAGTAGTTATTCTCCTCTCTAGAGGCTTAGTTTCATGGTTTGTCTTTCAAAGATGAAGAGGGTTGCAGGCCTATTTGAAATCAATTGTATGGAAGATTTCTCACTATTTTCATGAGGCAAATACCACTGCAGATTACCTAGCGAAGTCAGCTGCAAGACTAGGTATCTCTAATCCGGTGGTTGTTTGGCCCCCATTGATGATTTTGGACCTTGAGCAGGATGCAATAGGCGTCTTCGCTATAGATTTTAGTATTTTTTTTGCGTTGATTTTCTAGAGGCTTTTCTCCTCCTGATGGCAATGCCGAAGGTGGGGGTTTAGCTCTCAGATTTTTTTCCTTTTTACTGTTATCCGATTGTACTATATCTTTTATTCTTTTTGATATAATTTTTGGACCTCTTAGAGAAAAAAAAAGTGCATGGTTAATTCTAATCTAACATACAATATGATTTCAATTATGAAACTACCCTATCATATTATACATACAATATAGAAGCATGGAAAATGAATGAAGACATGGGATTGGGATCATACAATCATGATTTCTTAGTACTATCCATCTGTGCGATCATCTTGACCACGTATATAGAAAGTTGAAATTGGACCCTCCTCTCTGCCTCACAAGGTTTCTAAGTTTTTCAGGTAGTGGAATGTTTTCGGGTTTTCTTAGTTCATCATCTCATCATCTCTGTTGATCGAAAGTCAAAAGTCACATCCAAGATCCGTATTTCATCATAGCCAGAGGAGGGTGACAAAATTAGGTGTCTACAGTGGGTCCCTCAGGATAGCCACCATCCCCTTCCATGGCTTCCCTGGTTGGTGCTACCCCAACGCAGCCAATCTTAGCCTCCCTCATCTTCTGGAGTGGAGAACAGATGTAGATGCTTCCTTTGGACTGCCCATTCCTTTCGACTATATAAGTATCTGACCATCCATCAATTGACTTTTGACCTCCTTTGACTGATAGCTCTTTCTCAGGTGTCCCCGGAGGTCTATTTTGAGATTAGGAGGATGCATCATGGCTTGTGTGAGGCAATCATCGCCAAGGTATTTTTTATCTCTCCTTTCTTTTTGCCCTTCTTCTTTCCTTACTCTTCTTCATGATCCTCTCTTATATTTCTTAGGACGGAAGGATTGTTGCCTTGGAGAGCCAAGTCAACAAGCATGGAAATTGAAAATACGAGAATGAGGATAATGAAAAATACATCTAATGTCATATACCAGAATATTATAGAAAATATAAAGCATGGAAATTCTTAATAAACATGATAAAATTACCTCTAACCTACTATGCTAGAAATGAGGAAAATATGAAAAACAAAAAATGTGAAGACTCTGCTCGAAACAAGTGATTAAAACCATAAAAAGCCATTAAAAAATTAAAAAATTTAGAGATCAAACAAAACCTTTGAAAAAACTATTTTAATGGATGAAAACAACAATACAAATCAATTCAAAACAAGATAGAAAACAAACATGTGAAAGTAAATAATTTTGAAAAAAAAGTAGAAAACCAAACAGAAAAAATCTAGAAAAATCACATTATAAAGGTAAGACCTAGACCTATGACTTTGAAAAATAAAAATTTTGAATAACCCAAGGAAAACCATATAATTGGTGCATAACATTGCTGCCCTATTGAGGGCATTAGTGACCTATGCTCAGTATAAGTAAGATAACTCTTCATAGGAAACTCTAAATCAGATGAAATAAAAAGGAACGAAAAAAAGACTCACTTGGATACAACTTTTGTGAAGCCTCAAAAATTTAAGATATTCAGGAAACCACAAGTATCCTCGTCCATCTTTCTTATGCATGGGGTGAGATTGTCGAAAGCATCTTAGCATGTGATCAAAGCCCATTATAAAGCCCAAGATGCTTTTAATTACTTCACCCCGTTCATTAGCAAGCCCAATGAAAGGCAAAAGCCTCCATTATCTAAGATCTTCAGGTAAGCACAACTATCCCCATCCATCTTGTTTATGCACAAGGTGAAATAGTCAGAAACATCTTAGGTAGTGATCGAACACCATTTTGAAGACTAAGATGTATTTGAGTATTTACCTTGTCTGTAAGCATGCCCAATCTGATAAGAAAGCCTCCAATATACAAGATCTTGAGGTACCCACAAGATCCCCATCCATCTTGCTTATGCACAAGGTAAAATAGTCAAAAACATCTTAGGATGCGATCAAACATCATTTCGAAGCCTAAGATCTTACCTTGTCCATAAGTATGCGCACTCTGAGGTGAAAGCCTCCAATAATCCCAAGGGGGTAGCCGAGTTGGCAAGGGACCTTCACCTCAGGAAGCATGTGGTTCTGAGTTCAACTCATCTTACATCCTTGGGGTCACCCACACGGGATGTTTAGTGCTCGTCACTGCTTTCAGTGAAAGTTGAATGGTTCTCATTCAACCCTGGTGCCTGCGGGACTAGTTAGGGTGAAGGCTTGAATACTCCCCTTTTTTCTTTTTACAAAAAAAAATAAAAAATTTAAAAAAAAATTAAAAAATAAAAAAAAATTAAAAAAAATTTTAAAAAAATAAAAATAAAAATTCAAAGCTAGCCTCCAATACATAAGATCTTCAGGTAGCCACAAGTATCCTCATCCATCTTACTTATGCACAGGGTGAATTGGTCAAAAACATCTTAGGATGCGACCGAACACCATTTTGAAGCCTAAGATGTTTTTGACTACTTGACCTCATCCACAAGTGTGCCCAATCTAATGTGAAAGCCTCCAATATACAAGATCTTCTTGTAACCACCATAATCCATGTCCAAGCAAATGAAATCTCAAGATGCAATCAAAGCCCAAGATGCATTTAATATCTCACCATGTCCATAAGGAAACCCATTAGTCAAAAGTAATCAATTCAAGGTCCAAGAATGTTTGTGCCTAACTTGATCATAGTTGTACTCGAGTTACCTAGATTTTTGACTCGAGTTGTTCATATTTTCAGTTGAACAAATCAGAAGTTTTGAGAGCAATTGTATCATATAGGGTAGACTTCTAATTATTTTATGGATAATACAACTTCTTTTTTTCACTAATAAAGTAACATATTTCATAAGAGCCTTAGAGGTTTATGAGCAATTGGTTTTAAATGATAAGTAGATTTTAACCAGTCACAATTAGGGCCTGTTTTCATGGTAGAGCTTGTTTGTTGTGCCCTACTACCAATTTTTAAGTGACCTTCTTGGCAATTCTTTCTTGTGCTTTCTTTTTTGGAGAAAGTTTTCTTCACCCATATTGAAAAGATTCTCCTAGAATCTATGATTATTGTTAATCCCCCGCCTCCTCTTTGAACAAAATCTATCTGAAATACCCTCTGCCTGCTTAAGAGTCTCATCCAACTGCCTAAGGGTATTGTTTATCTTTTGGGTCTTATTTCTTTCTTTTTAGGTTCCTATCTCTTATAAAAGGTGGTTTATTCATTGAAAAGGAGAATCACAAAATATTTTCAATATATATATATATATATATATATCTAGGGAATTAGGCAACAATGCTTCTGATTTCAATATATCCTATGCTAGCTATGATACTTGGCACCATTTACTTTTCTTCCTCAGGTTCATCAAATACAAATGTTCTTTAAGGATCTCAAGTTTTTTTTTCACATATATATGGTGGAGAGGGAATCTCTTAATTTATGAATTCTGATTTTTGGATGGAATTCAAAGAGAATATTTCAGACTTTTAACAATAGGGCAGATAATCATGACTTCATATAGTGGGCCGGTCACTGTTCTAAGAGTCCGATCAGAGCTTCAAAACCATGGCTGAAGGAAAACTTTTGGATTTCTTTAACAATTTCTTTTCGTGATTAAATCTTTTATGGGAAAAGTCTCCTTGATAAGTTTTTTTTTTTTTTTTAAACAAATCCAAATTTTTCATGCACTAGCTTTATTAAATTAGGCTTTTTCAATATTTCAATCCAAGAAACAATTTCATATATATATATATATATATGATACTCTTGTCATAATCCCAGAAGATTACAAAAATATGAAATATACCAAAATCGAAGAACACAGTAAAAAAAAATGAAAATTGAAATAAAAACTGATGCTATAAAGCGAGGCACTAAAGCCACCATTGTTTTAGGTATTTGCATGATTTATATGTGTTATCTAACAGTGTTTCCATGCGCATCAACGGCCTTTACGTTGAAAAGGAATGAAAGATACTCCTAATGGTTGTCTAATGTTGATACTAATTAAATCCTAACTAAAAAAAAAAAATTAACTGATTCCCTAATGATGAAACATAACATTTATTTTGAGAGTGTTGACTTGAACATAACTAATCTTAGGTTTTTAGCAGAGTTAATTGTCAATCATTTCTAATACATACAAAAGCATGGAAAATTTTGTTAATTTACAGATAATTGCTGTAATGGGGTTACACACTTACAGAACCAAGTTCATAATCTATTTAGTAATGGACATCACTGTAATCTCATATTCAATGGAACCTTGCTATTATATTTGTCAAATGCATCTGGTCCAATCATTCAAAACATCCATGTAGGGTTATATTTACCTCTAACCCTTGCTTTCATAAGAAATTTTGGCTCTTTCTCTCCGAATATGGAAGTTGAACCTCTCTCTCTCTCTCTCTCTCTCAAACATAAACTGCATAAATCAGAAGAAAAAACTTAGCTTAACAGACCCCATATCACCCTGTCGCTACAGATTTCAGCCAACAACCCTTAATCATATAATGTTTCACATATTAACACTAAGAAAGAAAAAGAAAATATAGATTTTTTTTTTTGGGGGGAGAGGGGGTTGGCGGTGGAGGTGGAGGTGGAGGTGGAGGTGGGGGTGGGTGGGGTGGGGGAGTGGGGGGGTGTCTACGGATTTCAGCCAACAATCTTCCCTTTATTTTGTCACGAGCTTGCTTCTTCTACTGATGGCAATATCGTAGGTGAGAGGAGTTAGTCTCGGTGTTTGAGTTTCTGATCTTTTTTGGAGGGATGAATCATATTTGCTTCACTGGAACTTCTATATACTAGGTTGTAAATTTGGCCGAATTTAACCTGCTATGGTCTACCCTGAACCCAACAAGGCCTGGACTGGAGCATAAGAAACAGTTCTAGGTATCTTCACTAACCTTTTTCAATGAATAGACTGCCTAGAGTAATGGGGAAATTGTCCATTAATAATAAAGGATTATTTCTTGGCATCAACAGTGTATCCTTCCTCCTACCTAAACTTGAAAGTTTGAATGTTTGTTATAGTTATGTCTATAATATATTGAATTAGGAGAAACATTTTGATTCTTAGAAATATAATTTAATAATTTGAAAGGGAAATGATTCAAGAATAAGACGTTTGGTTGTTAGCGAACCATAAACCCTTAAAACATTAAGATAATAACTAGCATTAATCCATTAATCAAGGGCCTAGTGTAGGCACGTGAGCCACATAACTTGATTCTCTTAATTTCCTTCTAATATTTCCTTGACACTTTTCACAAAAACTATTACTAAAACTCCTCAATACATGATTATACTCATGAAACATCATGGGTTATGTTATGAAAAAGTTGTAAATTCATTCGTATGTTATGACAAATGGACGAAGTTTTCCTAAGGCCATGGTAAATTCATTCACCATGAGTGCTTTAAATGTACACATGAGGTTATCGATCATGAGGGTTTTTTGGAAAGTTACTAAAATCCTATGGGGTTTGTGAACCCTAAGATGAAATAGCAAACTTCACCTACTATTTATCCTACTATGTTTATATTTATTTAATTTGAAGATCCGGTTGAAAAGAAAAATGATAATTAATAATAAAAAAAAAAAAAAATTTTATTATAGATACCTCATTTTATCACCCCGCAGCAGCCTAGATGGTGATAGTCAAGGTGGTCTAAAATATTAGGGATTAGTTATTTATAGCGCTGGAGATCCATGCCCCCAGTGGTATTCTAAATCCTTGGTATAATCATAGGATTAAGAAGGTAATTTATCAGCCACAACATGTTACATCCGTTAGTACATTTAAGAATGTATTTTTACTGCCAGCAGTTCCCCAAATTTCAAAATGCCCAGCAGTCCTCCCCTTGTTGCCACCCTCACTCTACAACCATTTTTACATCTATAAGCGAGGTAACTCCATCTGCTGCATGGTGAGGATAGGGAGCACTCTCTTCTTGAGCAATTAAGCCCGCCAAGCTGCTCACGTTTTCTAGGGACTTGTCGCCCTTAGTGGTGGGCTGCATGGCGGGGCAGTGGCTGATGGTCGCAAGGGCAGTGGTTGAGCTAAACTCAGGTCCAAGTACTTGCAATCACAGGATGTGGAACTAAAATTGATACGTTTGCTGTTTACTTTCTTTTGATGGAATTAAAATTCCTATGTTGATGGGTGTGGATAATCTCTTGATTGAATGTGATTCATGTTCGGTGGTGCTATGCATTCAGGAAGCTATCATACCTTAGTGTTTTAGATAAAGATGGTAGTTTTGTTAAGTACTTTTTGGACAGGATTTCATGGAATATCTCTCATTGTTTTCGTGAATCAAACTTGGTGTTGGATCTTCTGTCAAAACATGTTTCTACTAGTAGGCAAATTGTGGTATGGGATGCGACTTCATATTTTTTTTTAAGTGAATGAAAAATATATTAAAACAGGAAAGAAAAACATATAGACATACAAAGCCAAATTGGTAATATCAGGGAGAATGCCCTATCAAGCCTTGAAGAGAAAGGCCTCAACACCTAAAAGAGGAGACAAACCCAATAGGGGGGTGGGGGGGAGAGAAGAAACAAACGACTCCACAATTTACCTTAGCGGAAATTAGTATGAATGTTCAACATAGACCTCGGTTCCGAATTAATTGAGGTCGTGTAAAGGTTGTTTTGATTTGTCAAATTATTTCTCTACTGATGGTAATACCGAAGGTGGATTTTTAGCCTTGTTTTGTTTTCTATTTGTTGTATCCTAGTTGTATTCCGTTTGTTATTTTTCTAACAAAGTTCAATTGTTGAATCCAAGAAAGAAAAATTACCTAAAAAAAATAAAAAATCACATGATGTGGAAGGGGTGTGGGTAGAGGTAGGGAGTAGGGTAAACGAGGCAAAATTTGTAGGGAAGGACAGAAGGTATATATGAGGTATTGATGGGCAAGAATGATGGAGGCAAGATATTTTTTGGTAAGTGTTACTATTAACTCATTAATGTATACTATTTAAAGACCTGTCATAATTGAAAATGATGGAGACAGATTCACTTGGTTTCAGACATGTTCTGAAATAAATTATTTACATATTACTCTTTAGCTCATGTAAGGAGAGTTGTTAATTTATGTCTCCATTGATTAGCTTTAGGTTTATATTAATTAATTATTTAATTTGTTGTTATTAAAGGTTTGGTTGTGCACTGGGGAATTACAGGTGTTGCCAAAAGTACAATGGAGCTATGAGAAGGAGGATAAGACAAGTAGTTCAATATTCCTATTTAAATGAAAGCATATATCATAAACCATCAGTTATAATAACATATAGCACTCGACAAGAGCTTATAATTATATATGTGAAGGGAAAGTAAAAAAGAAGAAAACAAGGGTAGAGGTGGGGCCATGGCTGAGTTATGTGATGGAGATTGGAGGAGACAAAGAAGAGAGAAAAAGGGGAGGAAAAGTAGAGTTAGGTTGTTGTTTCGAAGAAAGGAAGTCGTCTGTTTCTAGATGGAGCTTCGCAAAGGGTCATAAAGCACTAAAGGTCCTTGTGCTACGCTACTATACCATCTCTTTTTCAACAATGGCTGCCCTTTCATGCACGTCTTTTTGTAAAATAAGACAACCCCAACAACCCCTGCCTTCACGGTTCACACACATACAAATTGTGCAAATAAAAATTTTGGAAGCTTTTTCCCTTTAAATTTTTTTTTATTTTATTTTATATTTTTTTAAGACATATAATGGGTTCAATAAAGACTCATTAAGGCAGACGAGGGACCCACAAAAAGACAGATAGGACGTTAGTCAGCCACATTTATCATTACTAACTATTAAATCCACTACTTCTGTATCTCATCATGATAGTAAGGAGTAGGAGATTTGAATAAATAAGTGTTTTTTGTGGAGGAGTGTGGTTCTAACACATGCATAAGAGTCAATGGGAGTGCTGAGGAAACATCTATATAGATGTCATTGTCCATTTCATAAGGGGGTGGACGAGTCATTCTTCCCTCCTAAATTAAACTTTTTCCCAACAAATATATTCCATTTTAGTTTGTGTGATCACCCCATTATGAAGCTTGTGATAGGCATATGGCAATAGTTCCTACCACAGCTTA
Organism: Macadamia integrifolia; assembly: GCF_013358625.1. Lineage (NCBI taxonomy): Eukaryota > Viridiplantae > Streptophyta > Magnoliopsida > Proteales > Proteaceae > Macadamia > Macadamia integrifolia. The sequence continues at coordinate 67,902 of NW_024868376.1, read as the reverse complement.
CATTGTGATGTGGGTTTTTAATTGAAATAAATAAATAAATAAATGATAATTATTAGGGAAAGAGGGTGAAGAATCTCTTCACAGTGCGTAGAACACTCATACATATTGAAAATATATTATAAAGACATACATGAGCATACCATTAATATGGGGCATTTAATTGGACTAGAATAGTAGCTGTAATGGTGGTTTAGAAGCCTCCATGAGTAAAGCTTGACCTTGATCATGAACATTTATTCCATGAACTTAAAAATTGGTTCCACAAATAATAACCAGTCCTCTAAGATCTTCTGCAGTCTCCCACTTGAATTCTCACTTTAACTCTGTAAGTGAATTGTATTCTCACGTCGTGGTGACTGCTATGACTATAGAGACTATTTATAATAGTCCACCCAGCCCTAACCTAGTCCCACAATAGATGGGTTGGGCCTATCCCCTTTAAATGGGCTTAAAAACTATGGGCCCAATGGGTCACCCACATTAGTGTAGCCCAACAACCCAACGTTCTCTCACTTAGGCAACACTAATATGGTATATTTCCATTGGAGTCTAGACGTGTACACCCATAGTTAAAAAACCCCCCACTTTAAACCTTGATTTAAACAATTCATCTTTTATGTTGAACAATAGCAGAATACATGCCTCAATATATGACATGCATATACATACTATCACAAACACAAGGAAATTGTATTATACATATCTAATCATATAATAGTGTCTCCATATAGATTTTTTTCTCTGATAAAAAATTAACCTACCTTGAATTACTGCATAGGTAGGAACTTTGATATTAACCAGTACCTTGGCAAACTATCATAACATGAGGTTAATACCTTTACTTTAGAGAACCATCTGTGGTAAACCACCATTTCCTTAGATTTAGGCTAAATATTGTCATAAATTAAAACTTTGACTAACTACCACCTTTTACCATGACATGTCAAATAAGCAGGTTATAAACATATAATCAATAACCACATAATAACACAATGAAGAAAAAGGGAAGAGAGTCATTACATTCAAATACTCATAGTCAGATAACAAGAAAACGCATGCTCCCACTCAACTCGAGAATAAAAACTTCCACTAAACAAATATATTAAAAGATCCTACCTAGTACACCCATACTAGAGACATGAGCCTTGAAGGCTTGCATTAGCAAAGCTTTGGTGAGTAGATCCGCCACCATCTTCTCAATAGCTATATGTTGGACATCGATCTCCTAATTACCAACCTTTTCTCTAACGAGCAGGTAATTAATCTCTATTTTCTTCAATTGACAAACTTCTTGTTGTTCCTGGAGAAGAACAATACAGAGCTGTTATCACACCACAACTTCATCAGTTGAGATATAGAGTCCACAACCTTTAACTCAAAAATGAAGTTCATCAACATTACAACTTACTTGGTTGATTTATAAGGTGCCACAAACTCTTCCTGCATAGTGGATGAGGCTAAAATGATCTACTTGCTTCAATTTGGCACGCTAGTACAGTCTGAGGAATCCTTATCTTTTGTCATGACTGATCTCTATTATGAGATAATATCCTTTAACTTAAAGTTCTCAAACAGGAACCATTTGGTCTCAACAATTAAAGAAATGCCATTGCTGACCAGTAAGATATCATCAACATACAGCACCAAGGAAATGAATCTACTCCCACTGACCTTAATATAAATGCACTAATCTATGGGTTTCTTAGTAAATCCGAAGGATGTCACCACCTAAAAAAATTTCAGGTACCATTGTTTGGAGGCTTGTTTCAGACCATAAAAGGATTTCTTTAGTTTGCAGATCAAATGCTCCTTTCCTACCTCTTCAAAAGCCTCTGGTTGACGAATGTATACTTATTCTGCAAGATCTCCATTCATAAGGTTATCTTCACATCCATCTGGTGTAGCTCAAAATCAAAATGGGAAATAATTTTCATAATGATCCTGAAGAAATCTCCATGTGAAGCCTTTCGCTACCAACCTAACCTTGTAGTGTTTAACCCTTTTTGAGATTAGACTTGGTCTTAAAGACCCATTTGGATGCAAATGGGTCACATCCCTATGGACTCTCCAACAACTCCCAAACTCCATTATTGCTGATGGACATCAATTCTTCTTTCATTGCCTCCACCCATTTGTCTGAATTGCAGTGATTCATGGCCTATAGGAAAGTGGTTGGATCTTCCTCTAGACTAATGTCATGCTCACACTCATTCAGATAAGTCATATAATCTGAATGAACGATGGACTTGCATCCCCAATGGATCTCCTTGAAGGTTTTGGTGCTCCAACTGTGTCAGCTGGTAATGGTGCTCCTACCTGTGTGGGTGTAAAATCATCTGTCATTTCAGGCTCTATAGGCATAGTCTCATCATTAGGCATGAGGGGATGGGAAACTTCTAACTTTAAAGGGATACACATGACAGAAACTATGGCAAAGGGTTTAACCAACTCATCATCAAATACAAAATTACATGGCACTTCAGAATCTTTATTGCTCTCAACGAAGCTTGTACAAGTAGTCTTCACAATCCTATTTCCTCCACCCTGACAATAAAATCTATAGCCCTTTGATATTTCTGGGATATCCAATAACCTACAACTCACAATCTTAGGGTCCCAAACTTTCTTATGGGATTGAAAAGTTTGGCCTCAGCTTGACAACCTTGAACTCGTAAGTGTTTAAGACTAGGCTTCCTACCAGTCCATAGTTTGAAGGGGGTCTTCGTCACCACATTACTAGGTACCATGTTGAGACTGTATATGGTAGTTTTGAGTGTCTCTCCCCACAATGACTTTGGTAGATTGTTATTGCTGATAATGGTTCGGACCATGTCCTTCAAGATTCTATTTCTTATTTCTACAACTCCGTTCTGATGAGGTGTTCTAGGCATAATATATTGTGGTGCTATCCTATTTTCTTACAAAAATAAGGCAAAAGGTCTAGGCAACTATCCAATGTCACTACTTCTTCCATAATACTCTTTACCCTTGTCAGACCTGACAGCCTTGATTTTCTTAGAGTGGAAAACCTCCACCTTTACTTTGAAAATCTTCAAGGAGTCAAGTGCACTAGATTTATCATTGAGTGAGAACATGTATTCATATCTAGACCAATCATCAATAAACACTATGAAATAACATTGACCATTCAGAGTTGGTGTTGGAAAAGGATCACAGATGTCTGTGTATGAGATCTAATACTCCAACACTGCGAAAAGCTTCATTCCTCCTAGAGATTGTCATCTTCCCATTAATGCAGTCAATGAAAGTCCCCAAATTCTTTAAGTCTATGTTATCCAGTACTCTTTCCTTAATTATTCTCTTTCTAAAGATATGACTCAATTTTCTATGCCACAATATTCAAGATTTTCATCTACAAATGAGAATTTTACACCAACATTCATAACCCACATGAAAGTATAGTTCAATCTATAAAGTCTATCAAACTACTATAACCCACAACAACAGAGTTATGCAATAAAGTGAAGCCATTCAAATTGAAATTAACAAAATAACCATATGTACATAGTTTTGAAACTGAAACCAAATTCCTACTCATGGAGGGGAATATAAACAACATCATTCAAGTTTAAAAACAAGTCTGAACTTAAAAATAATCTAATAGTTCCTATGGCTTCCACTGCTACTTGAGCTCTATTCCTCATGAATACGTTCACTTCATCCTTTCTTGGCACCCTCCTGCTTAAAAGCCCTAGTGTCCTTCTCCAAATTGGCCTTCCTCTTGAAGCAGTTCTTTTCCATGTGACCCTTTGCTTTACACAAAAGCAGTGCATGCCACTCAAGTATTTCTATCACTTAGCCAGTTGTCCTTTCCTTACCTGGAAGTTCTTGTTCTTTTTGTATGGTGTGAAGCTCCCTTCTTTGAGAACCTCCTATTGTTTCTAATTGGATCAACTAATAACATCCCCTTGCTCTGAGGTTAGCAGTCTCAACCTTGGTCTTATTTAAGGTACCTTCTTCTTGAGTCACTACATCAATTAGCTTGTAAGATTCTAGCAGGGAGTTAAGGGCTATGATCACCAGGAAATCATCATCATAGTTGATTCCCGGCCCTTTAATCTTGTTTCACATTGATACCAATCTCATATTGTGGTTCCTAGCACTACTAACCCCATCAAACTTGGATATATTAAGGCTACTCATCAGATCACCAGCCTGAGATTTCTTAGGACTATCAAACTTAGACTTAATGGCTTCCAGATACTCAATTGTAGTTTCTTTTATCTCAATGTTATTCATTGTTTCAGGCAAAGCTCTTTTTATGACTGTCAATGCTTTCCTGTTTGCAGTCACCCACTTCTCATGCTCGATCTTATGGGAAGATGTGCTAGATGCATATTATGCAGCTGGTTTGGGTACCCTAGTACAAAGATCTAGGTCCCTAAGACATATGTAAGATTCTAAGTCCTCTAGCCACTTCTTGTAGTTGTCACTAGTTAGTTTTGGGATTCCTAAAGTGCATAGCTAGTAGACATCTTGTTTAATAGTTCAGTGAAAATTTTAAGATGCATCACAATTCATGTATTACAATCCATGCAATCATATACATATATTGGGCATACATTAATCAAAACTAGCACTAATGCTACATCCTAACCATCAAACATACAAAAGTGTCAATCGAAACTACATTCCTAATCTTTGGGTCTGAAATACACTGGTCCACTTATATCTTTACAACTAATGCGGGTTGTACTGTCACTTCGAAGATGTTGTCACCTTTGGGTGAACAATAGCTTTTAGATTAAAGTACTCCCAAAACCTTGTGTATTCTTAACCTACTTAGACAATGTTACATTTGGGTGATCATCATTGACTTTGTTGTCCTATTATGATTCTTTGATTTATGCAACCATTATAATAATAATGATTCTTACCATTTTGGTGGATTCAAAACAATGCCACTGTAATGGTGCATAGTCCTAATCTGATAGACTATTTATGTGGGATACATGTTCCATATAAATTTAGTATAAATACACCCATGAAACATAATCAATGCCTAATCATGTACATTAGCATTCATTTTATTTGAAATAATTTTGGATCTAACCCAATTTGTTACCAGTACAATAGGGTGCTAGATATAAACAATTTATGATTCCCTATGCACAAGAATTGAAAATATCAGGCTTTACTAATTACTTTCTATTTTCTAGCAGCATACTTCAAATTGACCATACGAGCTCACTTATATGAAATAATATTTTAAAAGTATGTTTTTCGCGTTGGATTCATTTTTCTGTACTCTTTTACTTGACATGCAATATCAATATGATTAGTGTCCATTAAAGTCTGATTTTGAGGTTGTATGAGATCCATATAGCCGTTGCAACGGTTCTGTCACACCCTGTTCACACAGAATCGGACCGGTGACCGAGTTAACTCCGGTTAACCCAAACCTGCCAGGATCATCTGATACAGTACCCCACCACAACATACCCACATCTAAGATAAGTATTCAAAAGTTCAACGAAAGACTTAAATTACCTGCAAATATCCCCAATATACTTGATACCCAAATTATAATATATAGCTAAGTACATGTGGGCCCATAGGCATGATATTTACACAAAAAGAATAAAAATTTACGTATCAAGTACACAAAAAGGGGAGGTCATCAAAAGAATCAAAAAGAAAAATCATGTACGGTGTCATTACTGCGGTCCTACAGTACAGCCCTCACACATGCAATTAGCATTGTGCTTATACTCCTCGGGGACCCACCAATCCTCAATAGGAAACTCGACTGTGGGGCCCGACGCCTGATCTTCAGGCGGGTGACCTGCAAAATCATCTAAAAGAGGTGTGCATGTGGGATGAGCTCACTAGCTCAGTAAGTGAAAAGAAGGACCACACAAACATTCACATCCATATGCATTATATGCTATGCAATTCATTTTAAATCTTATACATCTAAACAACATTACTAGGTCTTAGGTTATGTGCTACTCACAACCACAGTGTGAGTATGTCTCGGGTACGAGTCACGAACTCTATCCCGCGATACGCCCATAGGGTTGTTTGAGAAGGCCCGCCATGAGTACTCATAAAAGTAAAGTATGTCAACAATCGACTCTCAAGATAAAAGTAAATGACAGAAATATAAAGGTGCTGACCTCGACAATTTAAAAGCAGTATGATTGATCCTCTTGAATATACCACTGAGGTTGCCGATTATCCTAATGACCAGCAGGGCATATGTCTAACCGCCACAGTGACCCGACAACCGCGACCACTGCTTCCCCCCAAGTGATAACCCAACACTTCAACCCCTGTTGGGAAGGGTCGTAGCACAGGGAATGATAATCCTAAATCGCATGCTCCTATATGACAAAGTACGATTCTATAGTACCGCCATGTCCCATACCACGGGCCACTAATGCATTCGTTTCCAAACCGATTATGGCGTCTAGTCTAATAATGCATCATGCACAGTAATCCAACCATTCATCACATAAGCATATCAATCATTTAGCATTGAGAATGTAAAGCACAACACATATCATAAATCATTTGTTTAAAATGCACAAGCAATGCATGCGAATGGCATACGATGATGACTAATCAACACAAAATTTGTATGATGACATGGCTAGTCTAGATACAATTTAATGATGCAAAAACAAGCTTAAAATAAATTCAAATGTCCTCTCCCCACTTACTTATTGGGTACAAAAGCTCACGTTCGGTACGGATGAGATCCGACGTGAGAAATGTAAATTCTAGTGGAGCCTATCAGAAGCAAATGAGGTTAGCATTTCACCACCTTGGGATCAAAACTAACGATGTTTGATGTTTAAATCATGTTTAAAATCATAAAAGAAGGTTGTCCACCTGTTTTGGGCCCATTCGGGCTTAAAAATCCAATTGGTGGGCCAATAGGTGGGCCAGACAGCCCACCTGTCTTCCCCCACCGGTCCAACAGGCGGGTCAAATAGCCTGCCGGTTCAACTGACGGGCCCCCTCAAGTGGGCGGGTTCACCCGCCAGACTTTGCCCGCCTGTGGGGACTAAGGTGTTGCCCCAACAGGCAGGCGGCTTCGCCCGCCGGTCTTCGCCCACCTGTGGGGGCAACCTTTGGTTTTCACCTTTGAAACGTTCCTCAACCTTGGGAAAATCAATTGGGGCTATTTCAATCATATTTTCCACACATATAAGGTCTTATAAGATGATTCTAACCTAGATCTAAGTTATATTTAAGAATTGAAAAGCAATCTTACCTTCTTTGCTCAAGAACTCTTTCAAAACCCCAAAATCACCTCTTAACTCAAGAAACCACCAATGCTTCTCAAATCTTGTAAACACTTCCTTAAACGTTCAAAATCAACACATAGACCATCTATTAAACCTTAGATTCATCATCTCAAGTGGTATTAACAAGATCTCAAGGAACTCTACCCAAATCAAGGGTTTCACTTGGGGTTTGGTGAAAGTTTAAGTATAGCCTTCGCTCACCTCAAATCGTAGGTTTCGTGTTGGGGATCACTTTTTCGGTGTCGGAATGAGAAGATCAAACCTCAGCATCGCTTAAAATCATTTCTTCCTCTTTTTCTTTTCCTTTCTTCTTCTTCGTTCTCTTTTCTTCCTTTCTTTTCTCTCTTCTTTACTCTTCTCACCAACTCTTTAATGCATTAAATGAGAAAAAGAAAAAACACAATAAGTACTATTTATACTAGAGAATATCTAGTAGCACATGGGTGGGTCACACAGGTGGGCGGGTTCGCTCGCCTGTGACCGCCCACCTATTGGTCAAAACTTAGCCAAACAATTGAGATTTCGATGGAATTCGACTCTCGGCATGTATCTCACTCTCGGCACAAGATATATAATACGTATACACTTTAGGATATGGCTACATACCAGCATTACCTGTACATGGCCTTATGATACGTGCATGTACACGGCAAAGGTACACCCGTCTCCTTTGGCACTGACTCTGACTTGTCTGATCAATCTGTGTTCAAAGTCACCCTTGCCATCATGGTCCATAGGGAACCCGCCTTAACCCTCTCTGGTTCGGGTCCTGCATGGTTAAACCGGGTCAACTGTGTAAGTAAATCAGGTTTTAAAAGTAGGGTATCATATTTACCCCCCCTTTTTTGAAAATTTCATCCTCAAAATTGACGTACCTGGTTATTCGAAAAGATGAGGGTACTTGGCTTGGATTTCATCTTCTTTCTCCCAAGATGCTTCTTTAAGTGAATGGTTAGCCCATCGCACCTTTACGAAGAAAATGGAGGGGTTGTGAAGGGTTTTCATTTTTAGGTCCAAGATTTTAGCTGGCTGTTCTCTATAGGTCATATCAGCTTCTAGATATTCTGGTTCCATAGGTAACACATGCGATGGATCGTGAACGTATCGCTTCAGCATGGATACATGGAATACATTATGAACATTTTTGAGCGAAGGTGGAAGAACAAGCATGTAGGCTACTGAGCCAACCCGAGTCAAAATCTCAAATGGGCCAATGTATCTCGAGCTCAACTTACCCTTTCTATGGAATCTATGCACCCCTTTAGTAGAAGAAATCTTGAGAAACACCTTTTCTCCTGCTTGAAACTCAATGTCTTTCCTGCAGGCTTCTGCATAGTTCTTTTGACGAGACTGATCTGCCTTAATCCTTTCTCGGATAACATCGACTTTGTCATATGTCATCTGTAACATTTCAGGTACTAACATTCGGCATTCGCCTACCTCATTCCAATACAGAGGCGTTCTACACTTCCTACCATATAATGCTTCATATGGAGCCATCACAATTGTAGCTTGATAACTGTTGTTAGAGGTAAATTCTATAAGGGGTATATATTCTTCCCAACTACAACACATTTCCATTGCACATGCCTGAGCATGTCTTCTAATATCTGTATGGTTCCCTCTGACTGACCATCAGTCTGTGGGTGGAAAGCAGTATTCAAGTTCACTTGTGATCCTAAAGCATGCTGAAAACTTTTTCAAAATCTGGAAGTTAACCTTGGGTTCCTATATGACACAATGCTCACTGGCACTCCATGCAAGCGCACTATGTTATCCATATAAAGTTATGCTAACTTGGCCATAGAGAATTTGGTCTTGATGGGAATGAAATGAGCAGTCTTAGTAAACCGATCAACTATCACCCATATCGCATCCATCCCCTTAGGTGTGAGTGGTAGTCCGGTGACAAAGTCCATCGTAATCCTATCCCACTTTCAGTCCGGTATTGGGAGTGACTTAAGGGTACCATAAGGTCGATGCCTCTTAGCTTTTACTTTTTGGCATGCAAGGCAAGTCGCCACATATAAGGATATTGTGGTTTTCATGCTTGGCCACCAGTAGTTTTGTCCGAGGTCCTTATACATCTTTATACTTTCTGGGTGGATTGAGTACTCAAAGCTATGTGCTTCCTGCACTATCTTGTCTTGAATCTTCAAATCATCGGGCACACACAGCCAACCTAGAAACAATAATGCCCCATCGCTAGCTAAAACGAAGTCAGGGTTATTCATTGTTTGCTCTTGAATCTTTATTCTGATCCGTTGCAACTCAGGATCCAAAGGTTGTTTCATTATCGCCTCTTCCCTAATAGACGGGTGCACCTGTAGAGCTGCCAGGGATACAGTTAACCATTTAATGTTTTCTAGTTGATGTTCAAGCTCTAAGGTTGTTCCTTTATATAAGAGGGTTTCATCCATTAGCATCGCCTCTTGTATGAGTTGTGGGCTAACTACTAAGTATGAGAGTGATATAGTCTGTGCCTTCTGACTCAACCATCTGCCACTACATTAGCCTTGCTAGGATGATACTGAATGTCACAGTCATAGTCCTTCATGAGCTCGAGCCATCTCCTCTACCTCATATTCAAATTTCTTTGGGTGAAAAAGTACTTAAGGCTTTTGTGATCATTGTATATCTCGCACTTCTCCCCATACAAATAATGTCTCCAAATCTTTAGGGAAAAAATGACTGTGGTTAGTTCCAAGTCAAGAGTGGGGTAGTTTTTCTCATATTCCTTTAGTTGTCGGGATGCATACGCTATCATCTTATCGCGTTGCATGAGAACACAACCCAACCAGACCTTAGAAGCATCAATATAGATTGTCATTCCACCTGTGCCTTCAGGGATGATCAACACAGGGGTTGACACCAATCTTTTCTTCAATTCCTAAAAACTCTTCTCACATTCCTCTGTCCATTCAAATTTTACCCCCGCTTTTGTTAACTTAGTCATTGGTGCTGAGATCCGAGCAAAATTCTCAATGAAGCGCCAGTAGTACCTAGCTAAACCCAAGAAACTTCTAATTTCTATAATGTTCTTAGGGTTTTCCCACTCTACTACTACTTTCACCTTATCAGGATCCACCTCAATTCCATCCTTAGACACTACGTGTCACAACCCCTTCACACAGAATCAGACCGTTAACCGGGTTAACTCCGGTTAACCCAAACCTTTCAGGATCATCTGATACAGTACCCAACCACAGCATACACTCATCTAAGATAAACATTCAAAAGTTCAACGGAAGACTTAATTTACCTATAAATACCCCAATATACTTGATACCCAAATTGTAGTATATAGATAAATACATGTGGGCCCGTAGGCATGATATTTACACAAAAAGAATAACAATTCACGTATCAAGTACACAAAAAGGGATCATCAAAAGAATAAAAAAGTATAACCTTGCACGGCATCAATACTGCGGTCCCACAGCATAGCCCTCGCATGTGCAATCCGTGCTGTGCTCATACTCCTCGGGGATCCACCAATCCTCATCAGGAAACTCAACTGTGGGGCCCGACCCTTGATCTTCAGGCTGGTGACCTACAAAATCATCTAAAAGAGGTGCGCACGTGGGATGAACTCACTAGCTCAGTAAGTGAAAAAAAGGATCACACAACAATCCACACAACAATCACATCCATATGCACTACATGCTATGTAATTCATTTTAAACCTCATCCACCTAACATTACTAAGTCTTGGGTTTAGTGCTACTACAACCACAGTGCGCGTATACTCCGGGTACGAGCCGTGAACTCCATCCCCCGATACGCCCATAGGGCTGTCGGAGAAGGCCCACTGTGAGCACTTGAAAAAGTAAAGCATGCTGACTACTGTCTCTCAACATAAAAGTAAATGACAGAAAGTAAAGGTGCTGACTCCAACAATTTAAAAGCAGTACGATTGATCCTCTTGAATATACCACTAAGGTTGCCAACTATCCTAATGACCAGCCGGGCGTATGTCTAACTGCCACAGTGACCTGACAACCGCGACCACTACTTCCCCCCAAGTGGTAACCCAACACCTCAACCCCTGTTGGGAAGGGTCGTAGCACGGGAAGATGATAATCCTATACCGTATGCTCCTATATGACATAGTACGATTGCATAGTACCACCGCGTCCCATTTCACGGGCTACCAATGCACTTGTTTCCAAGCCGATTATGGCATCTAGTCTAATAATGCACCATGCACAATGATTCCATCATTCATCACACAAGCACATCATCACTTAGCATTGAGAAAGTAAAACACAACACACATGTCATAATTATATGAGGACGGCTAAGCTACACATAGTTTACATGATGACATGGCTAGTTTAGATACAATTGAATGAATGCCAAACAAGCCTTAAAATAAGGCCAAACATCCTCTCTCCACTTACTTGTTGTGTACAATGACTCACGCTTGGTACGGGTGAGATCTGACGCGAGAAACGTAAACTTTGGTGAACCTATCATAAGTGAATGGGATTAGCACTTCACCACTTTGGGGTCAAAATTAACAAGATTCGATGATAAAATCATGTTTAGAATCATAAAAGAAGGTTGCACGTCCGTTTTGGATCTATTTGGACACAAAAATCACATTGGGGGCCACTCGGGTGGGTCGGACAACCCACGTGTCACGGCCCACCGGTCATCTCAGGTGGGAGGGTCGGCCCACCGGTCGACCCACCGGTCATGATCGACGGGCAGGTCAGCCCACCGGTCATGACCAATGGGCAGGTCAGCCCATCGATCGGCCCATCAGTAGGCCCCGTGGGCCTGCCCTCTTAGGCGGGCCGCGCGGCTCACCGGTCTCTGCCCACCTGAGAGGGCAGAAAAATGCCTTTTTCGTTGAAACTTTCTCCAACCTTTGGAGAATCAAATGGGGCTTTTCTAATCATATTTTTCACACATTCAAGGTCTTATAAGATTATTCTAACCTAGATCTAAGTTAGATTTAAGGATTGGGAAGCCATCTAACCTTCTTTGCTCAAGAACTCTATCAAAACCCCCAAAATCACTTCCTTACTTAAGAATCACCAATGCTTCTCCAACCTTATAAACACTTCTTCAAATCCTTCAAAATCAACACATAGACTATCTATTAAACTTTAGATTCGTCATTTCAAGGGGGATTTACAAGATCTCAAGGAACTCTACCCAAATCAAGGGTTTTACTTGGGTTTGGTGAAAGTTTAAGAAACATAGCCTTTGCTCACCTCCAATCGTAGATCTCGTGTTGGGGATCACTCTTTCGGTGTCAGAATGGGAAGATCAAACCTTGGCGCCACTTAAATCTGTTTCTTCTTTCTCTTCCTTCCCCTTTCCTCTCCTCCGTTCTCTTTTTCCCTTCTTTTCTCTCTCCTCTTTACTCTTCTCACCAAACACCCTAATGTCATAAATGAGAAAATAAAAAACACAATAATGCTATTTATACTTTCTAAAACAACTAGTAACCATATGGGTGGGTCACTCAGGTGGGCGGATGCACCCGCCTGTGACCACCCACCTAAGGGCCAAAAATTAGCCAACAAGTGGGATTTTGATGGAATTCGACTCTTGGCACAAGGTATATTATACATATGCACTCTAGGATACGGCTATATACCAGCATTACCTGTACATGGCCTTATGATACGTACATGTGCATGGCTTGGGTACACCCATCTCCTCTGGCACTGACTCGGACTTATCTGGCCAACCTGTGTTCAAAGTCACCCTTGCCATCATGGTCCATAAGGAACCCACCTTAACCCTCTCTGGTTCAGGTCCTGCATGGTTAAACCGGGTTAACCGTGTAATTAGATCGAGTTTAAAAAGTAGGGTATCACATTTACACCCCCCTTTTGAAAATTTCATCCTCGAAATTGACGTACCTGGTTGTTTGAAAAGATGAGGGTACTTGGCTTGGATTTCATCCTCTTTCTCCCAAGATGCTTCTTCAAGTGAATGATTAGCCCATCGCACCTTTACGAAGGAAATGGAGCGGTTGTGAAGGGTTTTCACTTTTCGGTCCAAGATTTCAGCTGGTTGTTCTGTATAGGTCATATCAGCTTCTAGATATTCTGGTTCCACGGGTAATACATGCGATGGATCATGAATGTATCGCTTCAGCATGGATATGTGGAATACATTATGAACATTCTCGAGTGAAGGTGGCAGAGTAAGCATGTAGGCTACTGAGCCAACTCGATTTAAAATCTCAAATGGGCCAATGTATCTCGGGCTCAACTTACCCTTTTGATGGAATCTTTACAACCTTTTAGTAGGAAAAATCTTGAGAAACACATTTTCTCCTACCTGAAACTCAATGTCTTTCCTGCGGTTGTCTGCATAGCTCTTTTGACGTGACTGATCTGCCTTAATCCTTTCTCGAATAACATCGACCTTGGCACAAGTCATCTGTATCATTTCAGGTCCTAACATTCGGCGTTCGCCCACCTCATTTCAATGCAGAGGAGTTCTACACTTCCTATTATATAATGCCTCATATGGAGCCATCCTAATTGTAGCTTGGTAACTGTTGTTATAGGCAAACTCCATAAGGGGTATATATTCTTCCCAACTACCATACATTTTCATTGCATATGCCCTGAGCATATCCTCTAATATCTGTATGGTTCACTCCGACTGACCATCAGTCTGTGGGTGGAAAGCAGTACTCAAATTCAATTGTGATCTCAAAGCATGCTGGAAGCTTTTTCAAAATCTTGAAGTGAACCTTGGGTCCCTATCTGACACAATGCTCACTGGTACTCCATGCAAGCGCACTATGTTATCCATATAAAGTTGTGCTAACTTGACCATAGAGAACTTGGTCTTGATGGGAATGAAATGAGCAGTCTTAGTGAGCCGATCAACTATCACCCATATCGCATCCATCCCCTTAGGTGTGCATAGTAGTCCAGTGACAAAGTCCATTGTAATCCTATCCCACTTCTAGTCTGGTACTGGGAGTGGCTAAAGAGTACCATTAGGTCGATGCCTCTTAGTTTTTATTTTTTGGCATATAAGACAATTCACCATATACAGGGCTATTGTGACTCTCATGCTCGACCACCAGTAATTTTGTTTAAGGTCTTTATACATCTTTATACTTCCTGGGTAGAGTGAGTACTTGGAGCTGTGTGCTTGCCGCATTATCTTGTCTTGTATATCCAAATCATCGGGCACACACAATCTACCTCGAAACAATAATGCCCCATCGCTGGCTAAAACAAAATCAGGGTCGTCCATTATTTGATCTTGAATCTTAACTCTGATCCGCTGCAATTCAGGATTCAAAGGTTGTTTCATTATCACCTCTTGCCTAATAGATGAATGCACGTGTAGAGCCGCCAGGGATACAGTCAACCATTTAAGGTTTTCTAGTTGGTGTTCAAGCTCTAAGATTGCTCCTTCATATAAAAGGGTTTCATCCATTAGCGTCGCCTCCAGTACGAGTGGTGGGCTGACTGCTAAGTATGAGAGTGACACAATCTGTGCCTTCTGACTCAATGCATCTACCACTACATTAGCCTTGCCAGGATGATACTGAATGTCACAGTCATAATCCTTCATAAGTTCGAGCCATCTCCTCTGCCTCATGTTCAAATCTCTTTGGGTGAAAAAGTACTTAAGGCTCTTGTGGTCACTGTATATCTCGCACCTTTCCCCATACAAATAATGTCGCCAAATCTTTAGGGCAAAAATGACTGCGGCTAGTTCCAAGTCATGAGTGGGGTAGTTCTTCTCATATTCTTTTAGTTGTCAGGATGCATACACTATCACTTTACTGCGTTGCATGAGAACACAACCTAACCCAACCTTGGAAGCATCAGAGTAGACTATCATTCCACCTGTGCCTTCAGGGATGGTCAACACAGGGGCCGACACCAACCTCCTCTTCAATTCCTGAAAACTCTTCTCACATTCCTCTACCCGCTCAAATTTCACACCCTTTTTGGTTAACTTAGTCATTGGTGCTGATATCCGAGTAAAATTCTCAATGAAGCACCAGTAGTATCCAGCCAAACCCATGAAACTTCTAATTTCAGTAACGTTCTTAGGTATTTCCCACTCTACTACTGCTTTCACCTTATCAGGATCCACCTCGATTCTAGCCTTAGACACTACGTGTCCCAGGAATCTAATTTGCTCAAGCCAAAATTCGTATTTACTACATTTAGCAAACAATTGTTATTTTCTCAGCCTCTGTAACACCATCCTCAGGTGTCGAGTGTGCTCCTCTTCTATCTTAGAGTAGATCAAGATGTAATCAATAAAAATAATTACCCATTTATCGAGGACATCATGAAATACTCGATTCATTAAATCTATGAATGTTGCCGGTGCATTGGTTAACCCAAAAGATAACACTAGGAACTCATAGTGACCATACCGAGTCCTGAGCGTTGTCTTGGGTATGTCGCCGCTCTTTATCTTGAGCTGATAATAGCCTGATCTAAGGTCTATCTTCGAAAATACCCTTGCACCTTGTAGTTGGTCAAACAAATCATCAATGCGTGGCAATGGATACCGATTCTTAATGGTTAGCTTATTCAATTCTCGATAATCGATGCACATACGCAAGCTGCCATCCTTCTTCTTGACAAACAATACTGGGGCACCCCAAGGTAAAACACTTGGGAGGATAAACCCCTTCTCCAATAATTCTTGTAACTGCATCTGTAACTCCTTGAATTCGGCTGGTGCCATCTTGTATAGAGCTTTAGACACTTGAGCTGCTCCAGGGATCAAGTCTATGGCAAATTCTAACTCTCTATCAGGCGGTAGATGCATCAGATCATCTGGAAAGACGTCGAGAAATTCTTTAACCACCTTTACCTCTTATAGAGGTGTAACCTTTGCATCAACATCAAGTACCGATGCTAAGTAACCCTAACATCCACTTTCCAACAACTTTACCGCTTGAAGAGCGGAGACGAGGACCTTTCTAGCTCATTTTATTTTATCTGCTTGGTATACCAATTCTTTTCCTTCATCATCTGTCACCCTAATTAATTTTTCAGCACACATCACATTAGCTCGATGACCAATCCATGCCTAGTATAATGTCAAAATTCTGCATGTTGAATTTAATGAGTTGTGCATCCAATTCCTTCCCACTGATTTCCACTGGGCACGACCCATACACCTCCTTTAACTGTGTAACTTTACCAGTAGGCATACTAACAATCATCCCATGATCTAGTGTCTTGGGTGACATACCAAGTTTCTCAACAAATCTCTTAGATATGAATGAATGTGTAGCTCTTGAATCAAACAAGACATAGGCTAGTATACCTGATATAGGTAGAATACCTAGTGCAACAATGCATATAAGTACAGCAGGTCATCGATATTTAACATAAGAAAAATCATAAATTAAAATGTACCTGCTACCACTTCCGTGCTGGCCTCAGCTTCCTCAGCTGATAAGGCATACATTCTTCCTTGTGGTTGATTCCCCCGAGTTAAGGGTGGTCTGTATACTGAGGGCTGACTGGATGGTAAGGTTGGTCTGACCTGACAATCTTTAGCATAATGTCCATAGGAGTGGCAATTAAAGCAATGGATCTGTGACGCCGAGACTGGGGCAGGGCCCCTTTGTACCTGACCTGACGTAGACGGGGGACTAGGTGGCCTTGTGTCTGTAGGCACCGTACTAGTGTTTGGGCGAAAGGATGTAGAGCCCGGACCACTAGCTGGTCGAGTAAGGTAGCCAGACGGCCTATAGGGCTATCTATATGTAGGCCCAGAACTATACGACCCACAGTATACCTCGGATGAGTTGTCCATGTCTGGAAATGAATTAGTCCTCTTCCACAATCCAGGTGTGAGGGATTGTTCTCCCTTCTGCTTGTCTTCTATGGTTTTAGCCTTTTGCACAATCTGGCCATAATCTGTCAAATCTAAGACCTCGAGCACTGACCTAATAAATGCCTTTAATCCCTTCAGAAATCTTGCAGCATTTTCTTCAGCTGACCTCATATGCCTAGGGGCAAAATGGAACAAGCTTTCAAACTGCTGCTGATACTCAAGGATAGTCTTATTTCCTTGAGTTAAGGCCATAAATTCCATCTCTTTACGGTCTCTGAAGCTACGAGGGTAATGATTGGCAAAAAACAACTCCTTGAACTGCTCCCATGTGGGTTTCGGATGTGCGGCCAACAATATAGGCTTAGAGTCTTGCCACCAAAATTTGGCTTCATTCTTGAGTTGCAGCCCCGCACAAATAAGCTTTTGTGCTTCCGTGCACTCAATTACCTCAAATATCTTTTTCAGCTCTTAGATCCACTGGTCCGGCTCTAGAGGATCACTTCCCACCTTAGAGAATACAGGTGGCAAATTCCTCTTGAAAGATTCCACTATGCTTGACGTATTATTCGTCGACGGGTAATTAGGTGCATATGCCATATAGTAAGGGTATGGAGGGGGCACCATATACGGAGGAATGCTGAGTGGCAGAATTGGAGGTGTACCTCCAGATTGTGGCCCCATGCCAGACCCTACAGGTGGGTCTTGTGGAGTAAGTATCCGGGGATGTTGACCGGGTTGAGAAAGGTCTAACTGTTGCTGTATAGCAGCCATAAATGCCTGGTGCTGCTGAAGCATTTGTTGCTAGAAGGCTTGTTGTGACTACTAAATTATGGTTGCAGCATCACCTGGAGTGATGACCGGTGGAGGATCCGGAAGTGTAGTCACAGGTGGATCCCTTTGTGCCACACCCTAATCAAAGGTTTCTTGAGGTTGTGGGAGTGGGGTTCGCCCCACAGAGCGGGACCTTCTAGGATTTGGTAGTCGACCGACCGGGCGAGGACCACGTGAGGTACCTCGTGCATTGTTACCGGATCTAGTACGTACCATTGTGTCCTTGCACCTGGAACATATCATACACAAACATTGGTTAAGTATCTTAGAATTTACATCGGCACATAAATCATATGCTAACACACGGGTATTATAGTGTACGATATCTTGCAACTAGCCACAGCTTAATCCTGAAAATATGGTGCTAGTGCTTCAACAAATAGGACAATGGTCCCATTCGACTATATAGTGCTAGCCACACACCCCCTTTTTTTTCCAATCGGTGGGCTGCCCACTGGCAGGCAACTCGGGTTGGCCCGCCGGTCCGACCCGAGACAGAATACGCAGGGGCTTTTAAGCCCCTGTTTCTCTTTTTTCTCTTACTTCTTCCCCTTTTCTAACTCAGGAAATTTTTTTTGGGAGGTTCTTGGCCCATCCCGTCCACTCACGATCTCACTCAACGATTCTGCGGATTTTGGAAGATCCAAACTCCTCCACTCTCAAGTAAGTCTCTTCTCCATTTCTCTTCTTGGAACATGTATTTTGGAGGATGAATCCATGTATACTCCCCAAATCTTGATTTTTTTCATGTTTCTTTCCATAGAACAATCATTCCATGAGAATATGATACTTTCTTTGTGATTCATTCATAGTCTTAGGCTTTACTACTCAATCTATGAGAGAAAATCCCAAACCATGCCCTAATTTTTCTCTAATTTGGGGTTTTCTTCTATCTCTACCCTTTTCTCCCCAACTAACAACTCAAATGAATTTCCTCATCCTTGATTTGCACCTACAATGTTGGAGAGACCATGGAAATTTGTATATGCTTGAAATCCCACCTCTTTCTCATGAAAATCCATCTCTTTTGTGTTGGGTTTCTTTGAAGAAAATTTCTGGGTTTCTATGATTCTCTTCACATCATTTCATACTTGTGGACAACTTAAATCTCTTTCATTCCTTGCACCTCAATGTCATAATAGAAGATTTCTTTGCATAAACTTGATTGTATAATGATAGGCATTTCCTTCATGGACATGTAAGCTTCAAGCTTTACACTATTATGGGACTTTCATTTTCTTAGATTGAAATTGCACATTGAAATTTGGGGTTTTCCATCATTTCTCACTTGCCGTGCTTTATACACCTTTGTTACGTTTCTATTTTGCAATGTGCTAGTGGATATCATGTTTTGGGGCTTCTTCCCTCATCATTTCTCCATGATTTATCCACTTCTCTTTCTATCACAATCCACATTATGTATTTAGGAAATACATGTGCTTGCTCACCCATCTATTTGTTTCCTTTGTTATTCCTCATCCTTACTTCTCATTATTTCTTCTCTTTTCTTACTAGGATGTCTTCTCGCAAGGGCAAGGAACCTGCATCCTCTTCCACTAGACGTGGGGCCACAACTTCCAAGTGAAAGAGTGCAGGGACTAGTTCCCCAGTCCTTCGCACAAGGCGACAAGGACATGCCCCCATCGATCCTTTAGACTATGATGAGGGACTCTTCCAAAGTTTGGAGGCGGCAACCAACTGGTAGGCCTTTCTAAAGAGGTCTGTGATGATGGAGAAGACCATGGTAATTAGTGATTTCCACAAGATTCAACTTCACGAGAGGTTTACTGCACTGGGTTGGCAATCCATCCTTAACATAGATCGTACATGCTATGAACAACTGGTTCGAAGATTCTACTGTAATTTGGAGGTCTCTTACCAGTATGGGGAGTATTCAATCACTAGCATGGTGAAGGGGGTGAACATTCACTTGACTGTGGACACCCTTGCTAGTATTATAGACATGTCGTTAGTTGGGCATCAATTCTACAGTCCCCCAAGGAGTAAGCCGGTGGGCCCATCCTTAAGTTCAGAGACGCAGGACCACATTTACGAGACCATTTGTGGCAGCAAGGAGCATCCAGATTCTGAGACGACATTTTACCCAGAGGTTCATGTATTTGCTTGCTTGGTTCAGTTTAATTTGCTCCCTAGAGGAGGTCACCAGAACAAAGTAGGCTTCATGGTGGCCTACATAGCCTTCTGCATCTATAAAGCCTTGGAGGGAGGTGCTGAGCACTTATGCTTGCCCTACATCATACTTAAGACCATAGAGCATCATACCTCACACCCCGAGGACGGAGGTTTCCCATATAGTAGGATCCTCACCAGGATCTTTGAGTTCTTTATGGTGGATTTGAGTGGTGAGGAGGGAAAGACTCCAGCAGACAAATTTGACAGGGGAAACCTACTAAGGATGGGTCTCCAAGCTCTTATGGATGTACCTCAGAGAGCAGGGGCTCACAAAGGCAGGGACAGGAGGAATGCCCATAGGGAGGATGTTCCCATGGAGGAGGAAACTAGTGCGGAGGATGAGGATTATGTTCCTCAGTTCGAGGAGGAGGATTTTCTGGATGAGGATATCCTCGAGGAGGAGCCTCTTGATTCGAGAGGTGCTGATCCTAACTTTGCGAGGGCTGCAGGCCCACAACATAGAGCCCCACCACCTGAGAGCGGTGCATTTGACTTTGAGAGTATGATGGCTACTATGAGGGCCTTGAAAGATGGGCAATATCAGTTTCTGAGAAGACTAGATGAGAGTGCTACCAGAGAGGAAAACATCTTAGAAAGGAAGGCTACATTAGAGAGTTCCTTCCTAAGGTTGGGTGAGGATTTGGACACAACGGCCAATGCTATTTCAGTGGATTTTTCTCGACTCCGGAGGAATGTACAACTGGTGAACTCAAGGTTTGATTACTACGACCGTCGGCTCAATGTTAGATCGAGACCGAGGAAGGATGGAGTAGTAGTGTTAGACGATAACGAGGGTCTTTGAGGACTTAGCTCGCCCATCTACATCAGCTCTTCACTTGTCTCCATGTTGTTTATATTATTATATTTTTTGTTGTATTTTTCTCTGTAATTGGACTTGCTTGTGGGGTGTTATGTTTGTTGTTGGTGACTTGTGGTTAGCTTTATATATTTGATGACTTATTGTAATTTAGTTGTAACATCATTAGCCTTTATCAATTATGCTTGTTGGTATATATATGTTGTCTATCAGGTGCTTGTGTTTGAAAATTTTGGGAAATCTTGTTTTAACATCATTATGCTGTCGAAATTTCGTTAAATTCGTACTCGATGAGTTATGAAATCAAATAAAAAATCTTTTATTTATTCCAAGTAAACCTTCCCTAATGCATACCATGAAATGCAATAATTAAATGCAACCATAATTTATTTTTTATTTTTTTTATTTTTTTTCTTTGGTTTTTAACTCTTTAAAGTTTTTACATTTATCCAATCCCATTTCCTATTATAGATTCTATGGGGTCTAAATGGTATGTAGTGAGTGAATAGAGCATCCCCACTCTGATACCACCGTTGTCATACCCCGTTCACACAGAACCGGACCGGTGACCGGGTTAACTCTGGTTAACCCAAACCTACCAGGATCATCTGATACAGTACCCAACCACAGCATACACTCATCTAAGATAAACGTTCAAAAGTTCAGCGAAAGACTTAATTTACCTGTAAATACCCCAATATACTTGATACCTCAATTGTAGTATATAGATAAATACATGTGGCCCCGCATGCATGATATTTACACAAAAAGAATAACAATTCACGTATCAAGTACATAAAAGGGGTCATCAAAAGAATAAAAAAGTATAACCCTGCACGGCATCAATACTACGGTCCCGTAGCATAGCCCTCGCACGTGCAATCCATGTCGTGCTCATACTCCTCGAGGACCCACCAATCCTCATCAGGAAAATCAACTGTGGGGCCTGACCCTTGATCTTAAGGCTGGTGACCTGTAAAATCATCTAAAAGAGGTGCGCACGTGGGATGAGCTCACTAGCTCAGTAAGTGAAAAGAAGGACCACACAACAATCACATCCATATGCACTACATGCTATGTAATTCATTTTAAACCTCATCCACCTAACATTACTAAGTCTTGGGTTTAGTGCTACTACAACTATAGTGTGCGTATACTCCGGGTACGAGCCGCGAACTCCATCCCACGATACGCCCATAGGACTGTCGGAGAAGGCCCACCGTGAGTACTCGAAAAAGTAAACCATGTCGACTATCGGCTCTCAACATAAAAGTAAATGACAGAAAGTAAAGGTACTAACTCCAGCAATTTAAAAGCAGTATGATTAGCCCTCTTGAATATACCACTGAGGTTGCCGACTGTCCTAATGACCAGCCGGGTGTATGTCTAACCGCCACAGTGACCCGACAACCACGACCACTGCTTTCCCCCAAGTGGCAACCCAACACCTCAACTGTAATACCCTACTTTTTAAACCCTGTCTGATTACACAGTTGACCCGGTTTAACCATGTAGGACCCGAACCGGAGAGAGTTAAAATGGGATCCTTATGGACTATGATGGCTAGGGTGACCTTAAACACCGGCTGGCCCGACAAGTCCGAGCTAGTGCCAGAAGAGACGGGTGTACCCAAGCCGTGTACATGCACCTATCATAAGGCTATGTATGGATAAAGCAGGTATGTAGCCGTATATTAAGGCGTATACGTATATTACATCGTATGCCAAGAGTGAGATTCGTGCCGAGGGCCGAATTCTGTCAAAATCCCAAGTTTTGGCCCTCAGGTGGGCGGACAGGTGGGCGCATCCACCCACCTGAGTGACCCACCCATGTAAATACTTAGTTATTTTAAGAAGTATATATAGCATTTATTTCCCTTTTTCTTTTCTCATTTATGACACTCGTACGTTGGTGAGAAAAGTAAAGAGGAGAGAGAAAAGAAAAGGGGAAGAAGAAGAGAAGAGAAGGAAGAGGAAAAAGAGATGGATTTCAGCGGCGCCGAGGCTTGATCTTCCCATTCCAACGCCGGAAGAGTGATCTCCAACACTAGATCTACGTTTAGAGGTGAGCAAAGGCTAGGTTCCTTAAACCTTCACCATACCCAAGTAAAACCCTTGATTTGGGTAGGGTTCCTTGAGATCTTGTAAATCCCCTTTGAAATGATGAATCTAAGGTTTAATAGATGATCTATGTGTTGATTTTGAAGGATTTGAAGAAGTATTTACAAAGTCGGAGAAGCGTTGTTGATTTGAAGTGATTTTGGGGTTTTGAAGGTGTTCTTGAGCAAAGAAGGTAAGATGGCTTCCCATTCCTTAAATCTAACCTAGATCTAGGTTAGAACCATCCTATGAGACCTTGAATGTGTGAAGAATGGATTTGGAAAAGCCCCATTTGAATCTCCAAAGGTTAGAGAAAATTTGGGAAGAAACAGCAGTTTTCCACCAAGACCGGTGGGCCAAATCGTTGGGCCATCTGGCCCGCCTGTGGGCATAACCGGTGGGCCAGACCGACGGGCCAACCGGCGGGCCACCCTGTCCGTCGGTCTTGGCAGGGCCCTCGAGTCAAACTGGTGGGCCAGACCGGTGGGCCAACCGGTGGGCTGACCTACCCGCCGGTCCAGACTGGTGGGTCTGACTGGTGGGTCAGACAGGTGGGCTGTCCGACCCACCCAAGAGGCTCCGAATGTGATTTTAACGTCCGATTGGACCCAAATCGGACGTGTGACCTTATTTTAGGATTCTGAACATGATCTTGTTATTGGATCGTGTTAATCTTGATTCCAAAATGGTGAAATACTAACCCCTCTCACTCATGATAGGTTCACCAAATCTCACGCTTCTCGCACCGGATCTCACCCGTACCGAGCGTGGGTCCTTGTACACTACAGGTAAGTGGGGAAAGGATGTTTGGCCTTGTTTCAAGGTATTTTTTGGCATTCATTTAATTGTATCTAGTCTAACCATGCCATCATGAAAATGTTACATAGATTAGTCATTCTCACATTGTTATGCATGGGTATTGTGTTTATTTTCTAAATGCCAAGTGATGATTTGCTTATGTGATGAATGTTGACATCATTTTGCATGATGCATTAATAGTATATATGCCGTAGTCAACTTGGAAACGAGTGCATTGGTGGCCCGTGGTATGGAACGCGGTGGCACTATACAATCATACTATTGTCATATAGGAGCATGCGGTTTAGGATTATCACTTTCTCGTGCTATGACCCTTCCCAGCAGGGGTTAAGGTGTTGGGTTACCATTTGGGGGGAAGCAGTGGTCGCTGTTGTCAGGTCACTTTGGCTGTTAGACATTACGCTCAGTTGGTCATTAGGACAGTCGACAACCCCGGTGGTATATTCAAGAGGGCCAATCGTACTGCTTTTAAATTGCTGGAGTCAGCACCTTTAATTTCTGTCATTTATTTTATGTTGAGAGCCGGTGGTCGGCATGTTTTTATTTTTTCGAGCTGAGCTCCACTTTTGATGCCGAGCTGAGCTCTACCTTGTGATGCCGAGCTGGGCTCAACCTTTGATACCGAGCTGAGCTCTAGGCTTTGATACCAAGCCAAGCTGTATACTCTGATTTTTGATGATTTCTTTTATGTACTTGATATATGAATTGTACTCTTATTGTGTAAATACCATGCCTTCAGGCCCACATGTATTTAACTATTATATCACAATTCGGGTATCAAGTATTATGGAAATATTCACAGGTAAACCAAGTCTTCCGCTGAACTGATGAGCTCTTTCTTAGTTGTGTGTATGTTGTGGTGGAATACTGTATCAGATGATCCTGGCAGGTTTGGGTTAACCGGTGTTAACCCTATCACTGGCCCTGTTCTATGTGAACGGGGTGTGACAACGGTGGTATCAGAGTGAGATACTCTAGTCCACTCACAGCATACCATTAGAATCCCGTAGAATCTATAATAGGAAAATGGGATTGGGTTAATGTAAAAGCTTTAAAGAGTTAAAAGCCAAAGAAAGAAAGGAATAAAGATGGTTGCATTTAGATATTGCATTCATGGCATGCGTGAGAGTAAATAAAAGGTAAATTAATTGGTGTCATAACCCATCGAGTACAAGTTTGAAGAAATTTCGGCAGCATAACGGCGTAAAAAGAGATTTTCAAAAATTTTCACACAAACACCTGATAAAAAACAGATATATATAATATAACAATGATAAAAAATTTACAAAGACACCACAACTAAACTACACAAGTCATCACATATACGAATCCACCACAGACCACTTTCAAAATACATTATCCCATAACTAAGTCCAGTTATAGAGCAAGAACAAAGAATGAGAAAAGAAAGGGAAAATACAATAGGATAGACAACATGGAATAGGTGAGAAGCTAGTGGACGAGCTAAGTCCTCACTGATCCTCGTCCTCGTCCTCGTCGTCGTCTATTATTACTACATTCGTCGGAGGTCTAGAGTTGACGTTGAGGCGATGGTCGTAGTAGTCAAACCTCGAGTTCACTAACCGTACCTCCCTCCGAAGTCGGCCAAAATCTACTGAGATGGCATTGGCCGTGGTATCCAAGTCCTGGCCCAGTCTGAGGAAGGAATCCTCCAAGGTAGCCTGCCTCTCCAGGATGCGTTCCTCCCTGGAAGCACTCTCGTCCAGCCTTCTTAGCAGCTGATCTTTGCCATCCTTCAAAGCCCTTATGGTGGACATCATGCCCTCAAAATCATATGCACCACTCTCAGGTGGTGGGGCTCTATGCTGTGGGTCTGTAGCTCTGGTGAAGCCAGGATCGGTACCTCTTGACTCCTGAGGCACCTCCTCAGGGATGTCCTCATCCACCAAATCATCCTCCTCATCCTGAGGAACATAGTCCTCATCCTCCTCACTGGACTCCTCCTCCATGGGAACATCCTCCATAGGGGCATCTCTCCTATCCCTACCTCTTTGAGCTCCTGCTCTCTGAGGTGTATCCATAAGGGTGTGGAGACCCATCCTCAAGAGGTTACCCCTATCGAACTTGTCTGCCGGAGTCTTCCCCTCCTCGCCACTCAGGTCCACTCTGAAGAACTCAAAGATCCTAGTGAGGATCCTACCATATGGGAATCCTCCATCCTCAAGGTGAGAAGTGTGGTGCTCCATGGTCTTGAGGATGACATAGGGTAAGCACAAGTGCTCATCACCTCCCTCTAAAGCCTTATAGATGCAGAAGGCTAAAAAGGCTGCCATGAAGCCCACTTGGTTCCGGTGACCTCCTCTGGGGAGCAAGTTGAACTGGATCAGTTGGAAAAATACTCGAACCTCTGGGAAAAAAGATGTCTCGGACTCCGGACAGGCACTGCTGCCACAAATGGTATCGTAAATGTAGTCCGGTGTCTCCAAACTCATGAATGGGCCCAGGGGCTTACTCCTGGGAGGACTGTATTAACAGTGCCTGGCTGTAGAGATGTCCAAAATGCTGGCCAAGGTGTCCACGGTCAGCTGGATGTCCACCCCCTTCACCATGCTGACTATAGCATATTCCCCGTACCGATAGGAAACCTCCAAGTTACAGTAGAATCTATAAACCAGCTGCTCGTAGCACGGGCGGTCTACCTGGAGGATGGACTGCCAGCTCAGTGCTGTGAACCCCTCCCAGAGCTGAACCTTATGGAATTCGTCGACTACCATGGTCTTCTCCATCATTACCGACCTCTTCAGGAAGGCCGGCAAGTTGGCTGCTGCCTCTGAACTGTGGAAGAGCTCCTCATCATAGTCAGAAGGATCAAACTGGGCAGGTCTGGGTCTCCCTGTGCGGGAGGCTGAAGAACTAGTTCTCGCACTCTTCCGCTTAGAAGTGGTGGTCTTACGCCAGGTTCCAGAGGATGCGGGTTCCTTGCCTTTGCGAGATGACATCCTGGTAAGAAAAGAGAAAAGCAGGGTGAGTAAGGAAAAAGAGAATAACAAGGCGAATGAAAAGAGGGGTGAGCAATAAGAGCAAGCCCCAAAACTCATTCCTCACAACACAGAAGAGTGACAAGACAGAGAGTAAGGCAAAACAGCAAGGTAACAAGGGGCATATAAGGCATGATAATTAAGGAAGGAGAAAACCCCAATTCTCAAGGTGCAAGTCCAAGCTAAGAAAAAGTACAAAAGACTCACAACAGAGAAAGCATGAAGCTTACATGTTCATGGATGAAATGCCGTCAATCTACAAATTAGAAGATGCAAAAACATCTACTACTATGCTATTGAGGTCCACAAATACCAAAGGATGTAAAGAAAATCAAAGAAAACCCAACACAAAAGATGGAGTTTCATGGGAAGGTATGGGATGTCACACACAGGGTACTTTCTATGATCTATACAGTATGTTAAGTACAAATCAAACATAATGCATCACATTTGAGTCATTAATTGGGGAAAAAGAGCAAGAATTGAAGAAATCCCCAAATTTGAGAAAACTAGGGCACGATTGGGGTTTTCTCTCAAAAATGGAGAAGTAAATCCTAAAACTAGAAGTAAATCACAATAGAAGCATCACATTCATATGTTAACACTGTTCTATGGAAGGAAACATGGGAAAAGAACCTAGATTGAAACCTACACATGAGTTCTACTCCCAAGTAAAAATTCTGAGAAGAGAAGGAGAAAGAAACTTACTTGTGAGTAGAGGAGTTGATCCTTCCCAAAAGCGCCGGGTCGTTGAGTGAGATCACGAGTGGAAACGTCACAAGGCCCTCCAAAATTGCCTGGGAGAGAGAGGGAGAGAGAGAGAGAGGAAAATGAAGGAAGAAATGGAGGAACAGGGCTTAAGTGCCCTGTTCGCGAATTAACACTCGATCAAGACCGGCGGGCCATCCTGCTCGCCGGTGTCAGCCCGTCGGTTGAAGTTTTGGACCGACGAGCCGACTGGGGGGCCAACCTGCCTGTCGGTGTCACCCGTTGGTTGAGTAAAAACTTGAAAAAATGGAATTTTTATTGTTATTATGGTTATTATTAATTTACTTATTATGATTATTGTTATTATTCTTATAATGATATGTTATGGTCAAGTGGACCATTGTCATACTCGTTGGAGCACTAACCCTGTATTTTTGGAATCAAATTGCGGTTAGCTGCAAACTATCATACACTACAATACCCTGCGTGTTGGCATACAATTATGTGCCGATATAAATTCTATGGTGTTTAACCAATGTGATGTATGATATGTTCCAGGTGCAGGGATATGATGGTACATACTAGATCCGGTAGCCATGCCCAAGGTACCCCGCGTGGTCCTCGTCCGATCGGTCGACCATCGAATCCCAGAAGGTCCCACTCTGTGGGGCAAACCTCACCTCCACCACCTCCAGAGACCCTTGGTCAGGGTGGGGCACATGGGGACCCACCTATGACTACACTTCCGGACCCTCCACCGGTTATTACTCCGGGGGATGTTGCTACCATAATTCAGTAGTCACAACAGGCTTTTCAGCAACAAATGGTTCAGCAACAGCAAGCATTTATGACTGCTATTCAGCAAAAATTGGACCTTTCTCAATCAGGTCAACCTCCCCGGATACTTACTCCACAGGACCCTCCTGTAGGGTCTGGAACGGGGCCACAAGTGGGAGGTACACCTCCAATTCCGCCATTTAGTATTCCTCCGTATGGGGTGCCCCCCTCTATACTCTTACTATCGGGCTTATGCTCCCAATTACCCACCGACGAATAATACATCAAAGGTAGTGGAGTCATTTAAGAGGAACTTGCCACCTGTATTCTCTAAGGTGGGGAGTGATCCTCTGGTGCCGGACCAGTGGATCCAGGAGCTGGAGAAAATATTTGAGGTGATTGAGTGCATAGACGCACAGAAACTCATTTGTGTGGGGTTACAACTCAAGAAGGAGGCCAACTCTTGGTGGCAAGCTTCTAAGCCCATATTGTTGGCTGCCCATCCGGAACCCACCTGGGAACAGTTGAAGGAGTTGTTCCTGGACAATCATTACCCACGCAGCTTCAGAGACCGCAAGAAGACTGAGTTTATGGCCTTAACTCAAGGAGGTAAGACTATCCTTGAGTACCAACAGCAATTTGAGAGCTTGTTCCATTTTTCCCCAAGGCATATGAGGACAGCTGAAGAGAAGGCTGCGAGATTTCTAAAGGGCCTAAAGGCATCCATTGGGTCTGTACTTGAGGTCTTGGATTTGACCGACAATGGCCAAATTATGCAGAAGGCCAAGACCATGGAGGATAAGCAGAAGGGAGAACAATCCCTCACACCCGGATTATAAAAGAGAACAAATCCATTTTCGGATATGGGTAACTCCTCCAAGGCATACCGCAGATCGTACAGTTCAGGGCCTACGTATAGGCAGCCCTATAGGCCATCTGGCTACCCTCCTAGACCAGTCGGTGGTTCGGGCTCCACATCTTTTCGCCCAAACACTAGTACGGCACCTATAGTTCCAAGGCCGCCCCGACCTCCATCTTCAACGGGTCAAGTGCAGAGGGGCCCCACCCCAGTTCTGACATCTCAGATCCGTTGCTTTAACTACCATTTCTATGGGCACTATACAAAAGACTATCGAGTCAGACCAGCCTTGCCCTCCAGTCAACCCTCGGCGTATCAACCTCCCTTAACTCGGGGAAATCAGCCGCAGGGAAGGATGTATGCCCTATCAGCTGAGGAAGCTGAGGCCAGCACAGAAGTAGTAGCAGGTACATTTTAAATTAAGAAATTCTTTATGTTAATTATTGATGACCTGCTGAAATTATATGCATTGTTACACTAGGTGTCCTGTCCATATCAGGCATACCAACCTATGTTTTATTCGATTCAGGAGCTACACATTCATTCGTATCTAAGAAATTTACGGAGAAACTTGGGATGCCACCCAGGATCCTAGATCATGGAATGATTGTTAGTATGCCTACTGGTAAAGTTAAATAGTTGAAGGAGGTGTATGGGTCGTGCCCAGTGGAAATTGGTGGGAAGAACTTTGATGCACAACTCATTAAGTTCAATATGCAGAATTTTGACATTATATTGGGCATGGATTGGTTGTCAGCTCATCGAGCTAATGTGATGTGTGCTAAAAATCTGATTAGGGTGACAAATGACGAAGGAAGAGAATTGGCATACCGAGCAGATAACATGACACGGGTGAGGAAGGTCCTTGTCTCCGCCCTTCAAGCGGTAAAATTGTTGGAGAGTGGATGTCAGGGCTACTTAGCATCGGTACTTGATGTTGATGCAAGGATTACACCTCTATAAAAGGTAAAGGTGGTTAAAGAGTTTCCTGACGCCTTCCCAGATGATCTAATGCATTTACCACCTGATAGAGAGTTGGAGTTTGTCATAGATTTGACTCCTGGAGCAGCTCCAGTATCTAAGGCTCCGTACAGGATGGCACCAGTTGAATTGAAGGAGTTGCAAATGCAGTTGCAGGAATTATTAGAAAAGGGGTTTATTTGCCCAAGTGTTTCACCTTGGGGTGCCCCAGTATTGTTTCTCAAGAAGAAAGATGGCAGCTTGCGTATGTGCATTGATTACCGGAAGTTGAATAAGCTAACCATTAAGAACCGGTATCCATTGCCACGCATTGATGATTTATTTGACCAACTGCAGGGTGCAAGGGTATTTTCAAAGATAGACCTTATATCAGGTTATTATCAACTCAAGATAAAGAGCAGTGACATCCCCAAGACAGCATTTAGGACTCGGTATGGTCACTATGAGTTCTTAGTGTTATCTTTTGGGTTAACCAATACACCGGCAGCATTCATGGATTTAATGAATCAAGTATTTCACGATGTCCTCGATAAATGGGTAATTATTTTTATTTATGACATCTTGATCTACTCCAAGACAGAAGAGGAGCACACTCAACACTTGAGAATGGTGTTACAGAGGTTGAGAGAACAACGATTGTTTGCTAAATACAGCAAATGTGAATTCTGGCTTGAGCAAGTTGGATTCCTGGGGCACGTAGTGTCTAAGGCCAGAATCGAGGTGGATCCTGATAAGGTGAAAGCAGTAGTAGAATGGGAAAGCCCTAAGAATGTCACTGAAATTAGAAGCTTCTTGGGTTTGGCTGGATACTACCGGCGCTTCATTGAGAATTTCGCCCGAATCTCAGCACCAATGACTAAATTAACCAAAAAGGGTGTAAAATTCGATTGGGTAGAGGAATTTGAGAAGAGTTTCTAGGAATTGAAGAAGAGGTTGGTGTCAGCCCCTGTGTTGACCATCCCTGAAGGCACAGGTGGAATGACAGTCTACACTGATGCTTCCAAAGTTGGTTTGGGTTGTGTTCTCATGCAACGAGGTAAGGTAATAGCGTATGCATCCCGACAACTAAAGGAGTATGAGAAGAACTACCCCACTCATGACTTGGAACTAGCCGCAGTCATTTTTGCCCTTAAAATTTGGCGACATTATTTGTATGGGGAGAAGTGTGAGATATACAGTGATCACAAAAGCCCTAAGTACTTTTTCACCCAGAAGGATTTGAACATGAGGCAAAGGAGATGGCTTGAGCTCATGAAGGATTATGACTGCGACATTTAATCTCACCCCGGCAAGGCTAATGTAGTGGCAGATGCGTTGAGTCGGAAGGCACAGACTGTGTCACTCTCATGTTTAGCAGTCAGCCCACCACTTGTGCAGGAGGCGACACTAATGGATGAAGCTCTCTTATATGAAGAAGCAACCCTAGAATTGGAACATCAACCAGAAAACCTTAAATGGTTGACTGTATCCTTGACGGCTCTACAGGTGCATCCGGCGATTAGGCAAGAGGTAATAATGAAACAACCTTTGGATCCTGAATTACAACGGATCAGAGTTAAGGTTCAAGATCAAACAATGAACGACCCAGATTTTGTTTTAGCCAGTGATGGGGCATTGATGTTTCGAGGCAGATTATGTGTACCCGATGATTTGGATATACAAGACAAGATAGTGCGAGAAGCACATAGCTCCGAGTACTCACTCCACCCAAGGAGTACAAAGATGTACAAAGACCTCAAACAAAATTACTAGTGGCCAAGCATGAAAGTCACAATAGCTCTGTATGTGGCGACTTGTCTTACATGCCAAAAAGTAAAAGCTGCGAGGCATCGACCTTATGGTACTCTAAAGCC